>NW_006921671.1:1012220-1025831 GCF_000298275.1 Orycteropus afer afer
TAGATCATATGCCACCTCTTGAAATGGATGAAGATCAACCAGTTCCTTTTGGTACAGTGACTCTGTGTATTCCTTCCATCTTTTTTGATGTTTCCTGCATCATTCAATATTTTTCCCATAGAATCTTTCAATATTGCAACTCGAGGCTTAAATTTTTTCCTCAATTTTTTCAGCTTGAGAAATGCTGAACATGCTCTTCCCTTTTGGTTTTCTAACTCCAGATCCTTACACATTTCATTATAATAATTGTCTTTGTCTTCTTGAGCTGCTCTTTGAAATCTTCTGTTCAGCTCTTTGATCTTGTAATTTCTTCTATTTGCTTTAGCTACTCTCCTCTCAAGAGCAAGTTTCAGAGTCTCTTCTGTCATCCATTTTGGTCTTCTCTTCTTTTGTTGTCTTTTTAGTAACCTCTTGCTTTCTTCATGGATGATATTCTTGATGTCAAACACAATTCTTCTGGTTTTTGGTCATTGGTGTTCAATGCATCAAATCTGTTCTTTAGATGGTCTCTATATTCAGGAGGGATATATGCATGAGCATATTTTGGTTCTCATGGACTTTTTTAATTGTCTTCAACTTCAAGTTGAACTTGCATATGAGCAGTTGATGGTCTGTTCCACAATCAGCTTCTAGCCTGATTTTGGCTGAAGATATTGATCTCTTCCATTGCCTCTTGCCACAGATGTAGTCAATGTGATTCCTGTGTGTTCCATCTGGTGAAGTCCACATGTACAGCCACCATTTGTGTTGTTGAAAAAAAGTATTTGCAAAGAATAAGTGGTTGGTTTTGCAAAATTTTACCATGCAATTTCTAGTATTATTTCTGTCACCAAGGCCAAATTTTCTAACTACCGGTGATTCTTCTTTGTTTCCAACTTTTGCATTCCAGTCATCAGTGATAATTAACACATCCTGATTGCATGTTCAGTCAATTTCAGGCAGTAGAAGTTGATAAAAATCTTCAATTTCCTCACCTTTGGCTTTGTGTTGGAGTATAAATTTGAATAATCATCATATTAATGGGTCTTCCTTGTAGGCATATGGATATTTTCCTATCACTGACAGCATTGTACTTCAGGATCTTGAAACATCCTTTGTGATGATGAATATCACACCACTCCTCTTGAGGCTGTCATTCCTGGCATAGCAGATCATATAGTTGTCTGATTCAAAATGGCCAAAACCAGTCCATTTCAACTCACTAATGCCTAGGATATCAATCTTTATGTGTTCCATTTCATTTTTGACAACTTCCAATATTCCTAGATTCATAATTTGTACATTCCATTGTCCAATTATTAATGGATGTTTGCAGCTATTTCTCCTCAATTTGAGTGGTGCCACGTCGGCAAACGGAGGTCTCAAAAGCTTTACCTTATCCATATTATTAAGACTGGTTTTGCTCTGATGATGCAACTCTTTCCCAGTTCTGTTTTGAAAGCCTTCTAACCTAAGTGACTCATCCTTCTCCTCTGTATAGGACAATGTATCCAGACTATTCATAAAGTTACACAGTAATGTATCAGACAGTATTTCTCTGCTATTCATAAGGTTTTCCCTGCCCAATTATTTCAGAAGTGGATGGCCTCTTCTTCCTAGTCTGTCTCAGTCTGTAAGCCGGGTTGATACCTGTGCACCATGTGCACCCTACTGGGTTTGAACACCAGTGGCACAACTCAAGACTCACAGCAACACGTCACCACAGTAGGATAAACTGACAGACAAGTTTGTCTCTCTTAGCTGTTGGAAACCTCTCCAGCCTCTCCTTACCTGGATCCCTGAGGCTGACTCCTCACTCTGTCCCAGTCCTCCTAGCCTTTTTACTCTACTTTCTCCTGCTTTCCCACCTCACCTCTTGTGGGGCATAGCCTGGGTTCCCTCTCCTCACCTGCATCCCTGAGGCTGAATCCTCACTCTGTCCCAGTATCCCTAGCCTTTTTACTCTCCTTTCTCCCACTTTCCCACCTTGTCACTTGTGGGATGTAGCATGGGTTTCCTCTTCTCACCTGGATATATGTGTGTGTGTGTGTGTGTGTGTGTGTATATATATATATATATATACATTTGTTGTTGTTATGTGCCATCGAGTCAGCGCCGACTCATTGCGACCCCTCCTTGGGTTTCCGAGGCAGTATCACTACGGAAGTAGGATTTCCCAACCTTCCTTCCGAAGAGTGGCTGGTGGGTTTGAACCTCCAGCCTTCTGGTTAGCAGTCAAGTGCTTTAGCCACTATGCTACCATATAAAACCAAACCAAACTCACTTGCGTCAAGTTTGATCCTACTCATAGTGACCCCTCCTTGGGTTTCCGAGTGACCCCTCCTTGGGTTTCCGAGACAGTGTCACTCTTCGGAAGGAAGATAGGGCAATCTACTTCATAGTGATACTTCCTCAGAAACCCAAAGAGGGGTTGCTATGAGTCGGTCCAACTGGACGGCACATGACAATAGCAACAACATCACTACAGAAGTAGATTGCCCAACCTTCCTATATGGAAGCTCCAGTGGTGTAGTGCCTAAGGCATTTGACTGCTAATTGGAAGGCTGGCAGTTCAAACCCACTAGCCACTCTGCAGAAGCAAGACTGGGCAATCTACTTCCATAAAGTTTTATAGCTGGAAACCCAAAAGGGGTTGCTGTGAGTCAGAATCAACTTGACGACAGTGAGTTTGGTTTTTGGTGATATATTTATATGTGTGTGTGTGTGTATTCTGTAGGTATGTTAATATTTCTAGAAATAACAGAAATTAGAAATGATGGTTATCAATTTTGAATTAGAAAAGGTAAAGAAGTTTTATTTTAAATTTGTATTATCTCACATTGTTTGCATGTGGATGCATTACTTTAATAATAATAATTTAAACTTGTTAATTAAATTTAATTAATGTTTTTTTAATGGTTTCTGACTGCTAAGTATAAAAATACCCATGACAATTGTTCATGTAGATGGAAGACATGTTGTTGTGTACTGTTGAGTTGATTCGAACTTATAGCCACCTTATACGATAGAGTACAGATGTCCCATAGGTTTTTTCCAGGCTGTATAATCTTTACAGGAAGAAATTTCCAGGTCTTTTCTTCCATGGAGCCACTGGTGGTTTCAAACTGCCAGTCTTTGGTTGGTAGCCAAGCACTTAACCATTGTGCAACCAGAGCTCCTTAGAAGGAAGACATTACAAGCCTCAAAAAAGGCACATTTCCTGAAAGTATTATATACTTAAGAAATCTAAAATTATATAAAAACTGAAAAAACAAACACACTGCTATTGAGTTGATTGTGACTCATAGTGACCCACATTGGGTTTCTGAGGCAGTAAATCTGTAGAGAAGTAGACTGCCCCATCTTCCTTCTGTGGAATCCAACAATGTATTCTCTTCATTCTTTTTGTAAGTATTTATTAGACTTCTAGTGTAGGCCAAATTTCATGCTAGGATGGGGATATGTAATTAATAGTGTTCCTGCACACAAGAATTTCATGGTCTAGTTAAGGAGACAAAACAAAAAGAGAGAGAGAGAGAAGAGTGCAACTGGGAATGATGAGTAACTTGATAGATACAAGGCACAGATGATTGGAGTACATAGGTAGAACACATATTATAGCACAGGAAGGAACAATTCCCAGAGAAAGTGTCTCCAGAACTATATCTCAGATGGCAAATATGGTCAACCAAGGGAAGAAAATATGTAAGTCACAAGATTTCAAACATAGGAGTCTGCATGAGCAAAGAAAACATGCAGTTCAACATAACTAACCCTTGGAGTGCAAACAGATTATCATTGAGAAATGAATCTGGATAGATAAGTAGAAATTTCAAGGGATTAATGACCAAAAGTATCTCCCAATTTTCTAAATTTTTGCATTCATTAAAGTAGTATAGAGATACAGGTGAAAAAGAAACAGATTATTGGGTCCCAACCCAAACTTACAGCATTGAACATATATGATCTGCATGTTCAATAAACACCCTATTTGATTGTTATTATCTGACATGTTTTGGAAACAGTAATAGAACTAATAATATCCTTCATGCTCTTATCTTTAACCAAAACTCAATCCACATTAAAAAAATAAAGTAGCACAGATCAAAATCTGTATATTTGAATTTATTTCTATGGTAACAACTACTGGTTTAACTATATGATACGAAATCTTAACTCTGCAAAATCACATTTTAAGAGTTAGTTGTTTAGTTGCTTAACAAATATTCAAAAAACAAAACAGCAACTGAACAACTTCCTTGAACGCATCTTTTCAGGACAATTTATTACTAATCTAAATTATAATATGATGCAAACAGCTTAATCTAAATAACTTCTCAATGAAATTTAGAAAATGTGAATGTTATTAAATTCCTTTCAAATATATATTTTTAGTTAATTTTGTCTTATCCATTCCCTTAAATCTTTGAATTTTAAAAAAACAGGTTAAATTTTATCATCCTTACTTTACTTCCTGTACTAAATTGATGAATAACTTTACTAATAATAATTTACTCTATTTTAATACTGTTTCCTAGAAGTCAGAAAATATAGATACCTTGAAGGTAAACCACAGTAAAGAAAGAGAAAGTATATTTCCAGCTTCATTACAGCCCTCAAGATGGTGAGCATGTTGGTTTGAACATTATGCTTCTATGGTCTAATTCTAGGCATTGATCTCCTTGTGGATCATTTAATTTTGTTCTGCTCCATTTCAAAAGACTGTGCCCTTGAATGTGTCCATCTTTCAAAAACCTGTCACTAGTCAGAAGTAAAATGAGGAAAGAATGTGGGTGGTTTCATTGAAAAACATACAACTGTTCAATTTAAGGAGACCTGGTTGCTCAGTAGTTAAAGTGCTAGGATGTTAACTGAAAGGTTGGTGTTTTGAATCCACCAGACAATTCATGGGAGAAAGATGTGGCAACCTGGTTCCATAAGGATTTATATCTTGGAACCCTATGGGGCAGTTCTCCTCTGTGCTATACTGTCGCTATAGGTTAGAATTGACTTGATGGCTATAGGTATGGGTATTCAATTTAATTCAATTCAACTCAGTTCAATTCACCAAAAGTTTAAAGAATATGTAATATATGTCAAGGACACAAAATTATGAACCATGAACTGGAGATCAAAGATGAAGTCTTTGATTATGGTGTATTACTAGAGACAGATATGCAAAGAAAAATAATGCAGTTTAGCATGGTAAACATAACAAAAATATATCCAAGGCATAAAAGATATGCATATTATAAAAGCAGGTCCTGGTACCACCTTGAGTTATAAGTGTTCTCCCATAAAAAATATAAAGAATCAGAAAATACAGAGATAATTACATTGTTTGTTATTCCTAAGTCTATAACATTTCTAAGCTACCCACTCTGCATGATTTTTCCCCTAAGCCTCACAATGCTTCTTACTTGTTCTTTGCACTATATCAGCCCCTGAAGAACAGAGCCTGATGCATGTGAATGAGCAAAGACCAGGTATGAACCTCATCAATCACTTGACACTCAGAAAGCAAAACCTCTTAGAACTGCCATTACAATTTTGTTGTGTTTATAACAATAAATAACAATAAATATCTAACCTGGGAAGACCTTGAAGAGATCGGAAGATTTCAGTTATATTCGCCATCTTTAGGTTTGTTTTGGTTACCTCTGTGCTGCTCTAACACAAATGGGATGGCTTTAACAAGCAGTTCATTTGCTTACAGTTAGGAGGCTTTAAGTCTGAGTTCAAAGTGCCAGGTTCTAGGGACTGAGTGAAACCCCCTCAACCTTGGGCTTCAATGCTGCCTCCTGCTCCTGGCCCACATCAGGCCATTGATTCAAGTCCATTGAAAGTCCTAAGATTGGCAGAGCAGAGCATGGCAGGCTGCTGAACAACAACTCGGCTACATACAGGGTTCAAGCGTGCCATAAGGTAGAGACCATTCCCAAAGCTGCTTCTGATGTATGGGAAGCAGACCACATTCCTAAGGCAGCTAATAAGCTGCTCACAGTAGATTCCATCATGGAGTTGATTACCAGTCTCATCACGGGGAATACTACATCCAACTCCCCAGCCATTCAACCAGGCCCAGCCAAGTTGACACACAAACTTAAATACCACAAAGTTCTTTTGTTAATATAACTGGCTCTGTAAGGAAATAGTCCTGCCATGCTATCCTGAGACATAACCCCCCTCCATATAGACCATATGTACAATGCTTGACCCAGGATTTGCTAGAATCATCAGCAATTCCACCTGGAGAGATAGTAGACTGTTGTAGCCTGGGAAAAAGCTGTTGTGTGTAGTTTCTTATTTCTATTTTATGGGAGTTCCTAAGACTATATTACTCATCCACAATCCTAGTTTCAGTACAGAACCTTTTCACCTACCCTCTTTTTGTACAGTTGCTGGTTTCTGGTGAGTCTATAACATTGCTGTGTAAGTAGTAAGTATTTTGGATTCATTTGGGCTCTTTGTCACCCTACTGGTCAAATCTGTGAAAGTGTGGCAAGTCAGTCTAGCAGCTGCTACCATGTGACAGCTCACAGAATGCTTGATCTTTTGAAAGGCTTTGTAGTCAGTGTTGGTGTCCATCAGAAATACTCCTTTCCTTAGAGGAAGAAATTATCCTTGTAGATTTAACTAGCATTAATTTTCAACAAGTGTCTATAAAATACCTTCTGTACAGTGAGCAAATTAACATTCTAAATCTCTTTTAGCATGAAGAACAACATTTAAGGAACACTTGGAGTGTAAATCATTAACACACTTAGCTGATAACCGAAAACTCAGAAGTCCCGGCTCCCCCAGATTTGCCTTGGAGGAAAGTCCTAGTGGTCTTCTGAAAACTCAGTCACTGAAAATCTTGTGGTGCACAATCCTATTCTGAGACACAATGGGTTGCCATCAGTTGAGATCAACTTGACAACAACGTTTTTTTTTTAACTTTTTCTTTAGTGAACACTTACATGTGCCAGTAATTATGCACACATGATCTATTTTAATCCTCACACCAATTCCTTTATTAGTTCAAATTTACATATGAGAAACTGGGGTTGGAGAAGTTAAGTAACTCTCCCACAGTTGAATACAGCTAGAATAAGTCAGAACCAAAGTTAGAAAAGAAACAGTCTAACTTAATTTTAACAACAAGGATTTTTTGCCTCCCTAGAAATAGTGATGCCACTTGGTCTGAATTGTGTCCAGAGTATTCTAATGCCATTTAAAATGGTCAGCTTACATTTAATTTTTCTAGAACTCTAGAACACCCTTTTTTTTTAAAAAAGAGGTCAATAATATTAACTTTATTTGGAAATTATTTTTCAATAGATTAGTTAGCTTTGTTAACCAGACACTTCATTTTGTTTCCTAGGGCCTACGTCATTGATATCACTATAACTGATTATATAAAGATGTTTATGTCCCTGAAGTTTGCATCATAGCTTATATTTAATAGTAAGTTTCTTTCCTTCTTTCTTTCTTTTTCTTTCTTTCTTTCTTTTCTTTCTTTCTTTTTTTTATTGCTATTTGAGTGAAAATTTACAGAGCAAATTCACTTCCCATACAGCAGTTTACATACACTTTGTCTCATGACATTGACCACAATTTACCACAATGCAACAGCTCCCCTCTCACTTCTTCCCAATAATTACCTCTTCCTTTTGTCCATCCCTCCATGCCTTCCTGCCCCCTGAGCTGTCTCCCTGTGCATAAGCAGCCCTTCTTTCTCCCTTGATTGTTCTCTCCAAGGAGTGTATCTACCTTAGGTAAATGAAGAACACCATTTTTCTTTAATAAGTTACCAGTTAGATTAATATTTTCTGCCATGTTTAGATATATGTTAATATAATAAGAGAGTCAACACCCACTCCAATCCCATGATCATGTTTTGCTGTTGTTGTTGTTAGGTGCCGTCGAGTTGTCTCTGACTCTTAGCAACCCTATGCAAAGCAGAATGAAGCACTGCATGGTCCTGCACCAGCTCCACGATCCTTGCTATATGTGAGCCCATCATCGCAGCCACTGTGTCAATCCATCTCGTTGAGGGCCTTCCCCTCCTTCATCTATTGTCCACCTAACCAAGCATGACATCCTTCTCCAGGGAATGATGCCTTCTGACAGCATGACCAAAGTAGGTGAGACAAAGGCTGGCCATTCTTGCCTCCAAGGAGCATTCTGGCTGCACTTCCTCCAGGACAGATTTGTTAGATATTTTGACAGTTCATGGTACTCCTAGCATTCTTTTCCAGCACCACAACCCAAAAGCATCAACTTTTCTTTGGTCTTCCTTATTCATTGTCCAGCTTTCACATGCATATGTGTTGACTAAAACTACCATGGCTTGTGTCATGCACACCTTAGTTCTCATGGAGATATCTTTGCTCCTCAGCACTTGAAAGAGTTGTGTGCAGCCAATTTGCCCAGTGCTATACCTTGTCTGATGTCCTGAGTGCTGCTTCCATTGGTGTCGATTGCAGAACCAAGCAATGTGAAGTCTTTTACAACTTCAATCTTTTCTCCATGTATTGTGATGCTGCTTATAGGTCCAATTGTGAGGATTTTTGCTTTATTTATATTGAGATGTAATCTGTACTGCAGACTGTATTTTTCAGTCTTCATCTGTAAGTGCTTCAAGTCATCTACACTTTCAGCAAGCAAAGTTGTGTCGTCAGCTTATCACAGGTTGTTAACAATTCTTCCTTCAATCCTGATGCCCCATTCTTTATATAGTACAGCTTCGTGGATTATTTGCTCAGCATATAAATTAAATAAGTATGGTGACAGGATACAACCCTGACATACTCCCTTCTTGGTTTTAAACCATGCACTGTGCTCTTGTTTTGTTTGAACGACAGCTTCCTGACCTATGTACAGGTTCCTCATGAGTACAATTAAATGTTCTGGAATTCTTATTCTTCTCAATGTTACCTATAATTTGTTATGATCCACACAATCAAATGTTTTTGCATAGTCAATAAAACATAAGTAAACATCTCTCTGGTATTCTTTGCTTTGAGTCAAGATCTATATGACATCATCAATGATATCCCTCATTCCACGTCATCTCCTGAATCCACCTTGAACCTCTGGAAGTTCTCTGTCAATATACTGCTGCAAACATTTTTTAATTATCTTCAGTAAGATCTTACTTGCATGCAATATTAATGATACCGTTCGATAATTTCCACATTCTGTGGGATCACCTTTCCTTAGAATGGGTACAAATATGGATCTCTTCCAGTCAGTTGGCCAGGTAGCTGTCTGCCAAATCTCTTGGCATAACTGAGTGAGTACCTCCAGTGGGGCATCCATTTGTTGAAACATCTCAATGGATATTCCACTAATTCCTGGTGCCTTCTTCTTTGCCAATGCCTTCAGAAGGCAGGAATTCAGTGAAGCTTTGATTTCTTCCTTCAGTACCACTGGTTCTTGATCATATGCCACCTCCTGTAATGGATGAACATCAATCACATCTTTTTGGTACAATGACTCTGTGTATTCCTTCCATCTTCTTTGAATACTTCCTGCATCATTCAATATTGTGCCCATAGAATCTTTCAATATTGCAATGCAAGGCTTAAATTTTTCCCTCAGTTCTTTCAGCTTGAGAAATGCCAAGCATGTTCTTCCTTTTTGGTTTTCTAACTCTAGGTCTTTGCACATTCATTATAGTAATTGGCTTTATCAGGTCAAGCTGCTCTTTGAAATCTTCTGTTCAGCTCCTTTATCTTGTCATTTCTTCCACTTGCTTTAGCTACTCTCCACTCAAGAGCATGTTTCAGAGTCTCTTCTGACATTCATTTTGTTTTTTTCTTCCTTTCTCGTCTTTTTAATGATCTTTTGCTTTTTTCATGGATGATATTCTTGATGTCATCCCATAATTCTTCTGGTTTTCAATTATTGGTGTTCAACATGTCAAATCTATTCTTTAGATGGTCTCTAAATTCAGGAGGGATATATTCAAGGTTATATTTTGGCTCTCATGGACTTGTTTTAATTGTCTTCACTTCAAGTTGAATTTGCATATGAGCAGTTGATGGTCTGTTCTACAATCAGCTCCTGGCCTTGTATTGGCTAAAGACATTGAGCTTTTCCATCGCCTCTTGCCACAGATGTAGTCATTCTGATTCCTGTGTAATCCATCTGGTAACGTCCATGTGTATAGCCACCATTAATGTTGTTGAAAAAATGTTTCTATAATGAATAAGTTGTTGGTCTTGCAAAATTCTATCATGTGGTCTCAAGCATTATTTCTGTCACCATGGCCAAATTTTCCAACTACAGGTAATTCTTCTTTGTTTCCAACTTTTGCATTACAGTCATCAGTGATAATTAACACATCTTGATTTCATGTTTGGTCAATTTCAGACTGCAGAAGTTGATAAAAATCTTCAATTTCTTCATCTTTGGCTTTTGTGGTTGGTGCATAAATTTGAATAATAGTCATATTAATGAGTCTTCCTTGTAGGGCTATGGATGTTATCCTATTACTGATAGCATTGTACTTCAGGGCAGCTCTTGAAACATCCTTTGTGATAATGAATGCCACACCATTTCTCTTCACACTGTCATTCTCAGCATAATAGATCTTATGGTCGTCTGATTCAAAATGGCCAAAACCAGTCCATTTCAGCTCACTAATGCCTAGGATATCAATCTTTATGCATTCTATTTCATTTTTGACAACTTCCAATTTCCGTAGATTCATACTTTGTATATCCCATGTTCTGATCATTAATGGATGTTTCCAGCTGGTTCTCCTCAAATTGAGTTGTGCCACATCAGCAAATGGAAGTCCCAAAAGCTGTACTTTATCCATATCATTAAGGTTGGTTCTACTCTGATGAGGCAGCTCTTTCCCACTGATATTTTGAATGCCTTCCAACCTAAGGGGCTGGTCTTCCTGCACTGTATCAGACAATGTTTCAGGACTACTCATAAAGTTGTCCAATAATGTCTCAGTGTTTCTCTGCTATTCATAAGGTTTTCCCTGTCCACTTCTTTGAGAAGTGGATGACCTCTTCCTTCTTCCTAGTCTGTCTCAGTCTATAAGCTTCATTGAAAGCTGGGCACCATATGCAACCCTGCTGGGATTTGAGACACTGGTGGCACAGCCTCAAGCCTCACAGCAACACACAATATGACACATTGCCAGACAAGTTTGCCTTCCTTAGCTGTTCGAAACTTCTCCTCCCTCCCCTTACCTGGATTCCACAGTGCTATTGTCCTTGGCTTTTCCCCCATTCCTACCTCTTGAGTGTGCGGTCAGTCTGCCTGCCCTTGCCTGGGCTCCCTCAGATCTGTCTCAGCTCCAGCTCCTCCTCCGCCTCTCACATATGGGTGTATGACCTATCTGCCTGCCCTAACCTGGTTCCTGTGATCATTTTTTACACAGCATTTAATCTTGTTAATAAGAATATGTTAATACTACATTATATTTTGGAATATGGAGTCATTAAACACTTCTCATTTATTTAAGCCAAATATAGATGTAGCCTTATCATAAAGTAGGGAGCATGACAGAGAGTGATACTCAATAATGGATGTCTTATCTGTTTATAATTTGACATCAAATATTGACCAATATTGCCACATACACACTCAGAAGATTTCATATTGTTTGCTTTCTGCTGTCACCTGTTTTAAGCTTTTTAAGAACATAATTTCAAGGAAAGATATTTTTGCTACGTTCTCTGCATGGGTGCTCCACTTCTGATCTCTCCCCTCCATTTCTTGTTCCCAGTTTGACTAGACTTAACCCATATAACCCCCCTCCCCAAATAATGACTGTGTTCTCTATGAATGTAGAGTCTCAGGAAAAGAAAACAAAAAGATAATGTGATGAAAGGAAAGTATTTTCAGAATTAATTTAATGTCTTATTTTATTATATATACAATTGTTTTAACTTAATTAATGCTTAATTGCAAACAACATCTTACTTTTATAGTTACTTTTTAGTAAAACACTCTTTTGAACTATGGGTATGCACTATAGTTTTTCACAGTGTAAGGTATATTCTTAACTCAATATATAACTAAATTGCTTTTGAAAACTACAGAAAATTCCATACAGAATTTTAAATCAGAATAAACATTTGGCCCAAAAAAATATTGCCAGAAATTCCATATAATGAGATATAAAAGATAGTAAGAGATCAAGACTTACCAGTAACCAAAAAATAAACCCTATTCCAACTCATAATAACCCTATAGAACCCCCTAGTGCTTCCAAGGCTGTAAATCTTTACAGAAGCAGTTGCCCCCGTCTTTCACAGAATGGCTGGTAGTTTCAGGCTAGTGACTTTCAGCCAACAGCCTAGCATTTAATCACTGTGCCATCAGGACTCTTTTTACCAGTAACCAGAAATCTACAAACCAATATAAAAGATATTTTAGATGGAACTTGAATGATACATACAAAATAAATAAAGCAATTGTTTAAAAACTTGAACATTAAGAAACATAGGAAATACCAATGAGAAACTATGAATCAGAATCATATGCAAATAGTTCATTTTTATATTGTAAAATCTTTCTAAATTCATCAATACAATTTTTATAGTCAGATCTGAAAATTCAGAAAGGGACTGGCATAGAATAATGTTTTGTTATTGTCTACCTTCTGGTTTATAGTTAATGCATATAGCCATACTAATTTAAATGAATGTAACAAATATTTTAGTGCTTTGGAAACCAACAGAATTTATTTTACATACGTTTATTCATTTGTTTCAATTTAGGAACTGCAACCTATGGCTTCAGAGTGCATGTGCATGATAAAATTATCAGAAAGCAAATTATAAATAGTAATCACTGACCTCTTTCTTAGACACTGAACTTTATTAATGACCTCACCCAAGATCTCAGGCCTGAAGGCCAAGCAACTTGTACTGCATCAGTTCTCAACATGAAGAAATTTCTAAATACAATCCTCTACATGAAGAATTGCTCACCTTTAGCTTGATGAAGTCCGGATTTGCTGATGGTGGTTCACAGGAACTATATAGTAAATTTTAATTATGAATATATAGTAGCAAAATATACTACAGTGATCTTACAGAAACAAGTTCATACATTTAATTCATTTTTTTCTAAATCAATTTAGACCTATCAATAAAATTTTATAAAATAGAATTCATCTTGAAGATAACTTCAAGAGATAGAGATTAATTTTAATAATGGGCTTTCTGTTGATAGACTTAATCTGGTTGCAACTGGACTGGAACCTGGAATGAATTCTGAAATTTCTCAGGTATTACATTTTCCACACATCAATGTAAGATTGAAATCCTTAAAAACCACAAAGCAGATCCTTGAAATTTTTAAATAAAAGGAATTTACCTTCTACGTGTAATATTTGATAAATATAGCTATTTCTGTTCTTTCTACTTCCCTCCATATGTTTAAGATCTTCACAACACTTCAGCATCATTTTTAAAAGTATGAAAGGGTTAATCTTCTAGGGTGTCTCTTAAATACAGCGAAAAAGAAGTTGAGAATGAGGCCCAGTAAAAAAAATAAAGACCAGGCAATGAAAGAGAGAGTCAGAAAAAACTAACTCTTTCTTCAAAACTTTATTTAAAGCAATAGTGAACTCTCCTGAATTTTATCAAAACAAATTAGGAAAAAATTATATAT
>NW_006921671.1:1025941-1031127 GCF_000298275.1 Orycteropus afer afer
TATATAATTAGGAAATGGTGAACTGGATCAATAAGCAACATCATGATAAATGGCAAAAAGGTTGAAGTTGTCAAGGATTTCATTTTACTTGAATCCACAATCAACATCCACTGAAGCGACAGTCAAGAAATTAAATGACTTACCACAATGGGCAAATCTGCTGCAAAAGACCTCTTTAAAGTGTTAAAGAACAAAGATGTCACTTTGAATTCTAAAGTGAGCCTGACCCAAACCATAGTATTTTCAGTAGCTTCACATGCATGTAAGTGTTAGACAATGAATAAGGAAAGCAGTCAAAGAATGGATGCATTTGTATTGTGTTATTGGTGAAGAATATTGAATGTACCATACATAGACTGTCAGAAGGAAAAAAAAAAAAATCTGTCTTGGAAGAAGCATAGCAGGAATGCAGGAATGCTCTTTAGAAGTGAGGATGGCCAGACTGCCTCTTGTAGTTTGGTCATGTTATCAGGAGAGATCAGTCCCCAGAGAAGGATACCATGCTTTGTAAAGTAGGTCTGTGAAAAAAGGTGAATACTCTCAATAAGATGGATTGACACAGTGGCTGCACAGGTTTCAACCATAGCACAAATTGTGAGGATAGCTCAGGACTGGCCAGTGTTTGATTCTGTTGTATGTGGAGTTGCTATGAATTGGAACTGACTGGATGGCACCTGAAGACAATGTACCCACTCATTGACATTGAATAGATTCCAATCCATAGCAAGCCTATAGGACAGAGTAGAAGTGCCCCATGGAGTTTCCAAGGCTATAAATCTTTAAGAAAGAAGACTGTCAGGTCTTTCTTCTACAGATATTATCTGCAGATATCTGCAGATAATATGCAGATATTCTGCTGATAGCTTTAAGCATTATGCCATCTGCCCTCCTTGTTTGTAATATCTTTTTCTGATTTCAAAATGAAGGTGTTATTCTTTCAATTTGTTGTTAACAAATTGGAGTATGAATAAGATGAACTCAAATTAAGTCACTTAAATTAAACCTACTGAAATTTGGTCACATTGTATTTTCATAAGGGAATAATGCATTAAAATTCAATGAATTGCCAAGTTAATCTACCTTAGAAAACTACTAAAAAATTGTAAAAGAGTGATAGCATACCATTGCAAATATAGTAAATTGAATAATTGGGGAGGGGGCTTGAAAAATTCATTAAGTCCAAGATAAGGAAGTTAGGATTTCTCTCAGATCGTATCTCATAAATCTGGCTTGAATCAAATTTGACATGATTTGATAGCAAAGCCTTTAATGGTTTTATTTTAATTCTAATTGTTGACATTAAAGTGAAAGAAAAAAAGATGTGCTGAAGCAAGCAAAATATATAGCATTCTTACTCCAATATATGTTTTCCTCCTCTTCTCCAAATTTGGGCATAATTGTCATGTTAACCTCTCTCAAGAATCACTGATCAGTCTCAAGTGCTTTTAGAAAAGTTGTGATTTAAATTTTGGCAAACAGAAAAAGTTACAACCTTACTCTAGGATACCTAGGTAATCAATTTATTTCTTCATAATGAAATATTTGAAAAGAAGGGAAATGAAACCAATTGTTCAGAAGAAATGATTCTAAATATGTTTACTTTATACTGAGGACTAGTTTCAAAACTGAGCATGGGATTCTTCCTTGAGAAGTATATCCATAACATCATTCTACTTCAGTTCAGAAAATAACATCAACATATAAACTCCTGTAATCTTATCTCTTTATTATAGAATAATAATAATAATGACACCAAATTTAAATATTACATTTATATATGCAAAATCTATAAATCTAGATTTATTTTTATATTTTTTATTTTTTTTAGTAATTTCATTGATTTAAAATACTTCTTTTTATGGATGGGGCAATCTACTTCTGTAGTAATACTGCCTCGGAAACCCAAGGAGGGGTCACTATGAGTCGGGTCCGACTCGACAGCACATAACAACAACAACATTCATTTTAGGCTTCTCCTAACTCAAGCAATTTTCAAAACATAAACAATATAATAATTAGACAATAACCTAAAGTAATTCTTTGATGCATTGGAACTTCCAGTAAAGGTAGAATACAATCTCTAACAAGATTGAAATAAAACACCATATATGAGAGAGCTTTAACCTTTCATTTGGAAAACAAAAATCTGTACACCTACAATGACCGTTATTCTCCTTGAAACAGAAATAGAAATAGTTATTTTATCAGCAGGATTCAAGTTTAAAGTATATACACAGAGTTGGACAACTACTGCTGATTATTATTCAATCATTAGTAATTTGCATCACTTAACTGAGAACCAACAATGAACTGAACACTGTCAGAGTTTTATTTTAGTATACAACATGGTTTGCATCACTAGGAATGTGGTCAAAACTACACACAGAGGAAAATAAGACATCTCCAACATATGACCTATTCCTTGAAAACTGAATCAGTTATCTATTGCTGCATAATGAAACATGTCAAAATTTAGTAGCTTAAAACAATAGCAATTTACTATTCTTTATGATTATGTAGGTTGGCTTGATATTTCCGCTAGTTTTGCTATCACAATAGGGGTGAATAGGATGGAGTGTTTAAGAAACCTAACTGATCTGGTAGTTGGTTCTGGCTTAGTTTTCCTCCCTATTGCTTCTCATTCTCCTCCAGGCTAGAATGACTTTTATACATGGTGGCCACAAGCAGCAGCTGCAGATGGCAACAGTTGAAAAATCTCTTGAGAACTAGGCTATTCAATGTCATTTCTACAACATTATTTATATTGATCAAAGTCCTGACCCAATTCAAAGAATTAGAGAATAGACCACATTCTTTGATGGGAGGTAGCAAAATACTATGTTTCTATCTACCATAGAAGTGAATAAAGTATCGTGATGTGTACAGAATGGGTAATAGAATCTTGAATCATTGATAGACAAGAACTTTATAGTCTAGTAGAATATCTTTTTTTCTTTTTCTTTTTTAATAGCATTTTTTCACATCGTTCTTGTTTTTTCCTAGTGAAACTATAAAATGATGTGCCTTAAAAATTCCTACATATTCTTACTGGGTTGAAAGAAAAACAGAGGTGGAAAATAGTGAACAACTTAAAAGACACAAGAAATTAAAGCACAATATTAAATAATGTAGTAGCTCTAGTGGCACAGTGCCTAAAGCATTTGACTGTTAACCAGAAGCCTGGTGGTTTAAACCAAACAGCCACTCCTCGGACGGAAGAATGGACAACCTTACCGCCTTAGAAACCCAAGGAAGGGTGGCTATGAGTCAGGATGTACTCGATAGCAGAGAGTTGTTTTGTTTTGTTTTTTTAATTAAAAGTTACTATATCTCCAAATAAAAATAAACTTTATATATTCCTTGGCACTTTTAGAAAGTTCTCACCACATAAAACTATTTGATTCAATTCTCACAGTAACCCTGTGAGGGAAGGGAAAAAAGGAATCATTATTCCCATTTTACAGATTGAATTATTGAATTCAAATATTCAAATATGTGTTCTGAGAACAAAATGCTGGGTGACAGCAAAGGCAGATTTATAATTCAAGTTTCCTAAATTTAATGATTTAGGAAATCATGATAGTATCATAACATTTCAATACCAAGCATGGTTTATCTGCTGCATCTAAATGAGAGAATGTTTAAAATATGCATCTTTAGAATATTGTGTACCCTTTTCTTATCATTTTACTGTTTATGACCAGGGCTTTTTTTTTTTCTTTTTTTTTTAATACTCCATTATGAGGACACAGAGTCTGATTATTATTTGATTTCCTATTAGACTTAAGCATTGTGGTGTATTCCTTGTATGTAGTGATAAATGGGTAATAAGTATGAAACTGCTGAATACTAAATGCCTATGGACAACAAAAAATGCAAATGATTTAATTAATCTAAAATCTACTAATATCCATGTGTTAATCTAACATCCATGTGTTATTGTTTGAGAAATATATTTACAGATTAAAAAATAGTTGATCCTTATCTATGTAACATGTCAGAACAAATATAAAAGTGTTAAAATGCACTTCAATTGTTTCAGAAATTTTTATGTTAACTTATTAAATTATTCTTTAAGAAATAATATCATAGCTAGAATATCTAAGAATATCTCATTATTTATTATATCAAAATAAAAAATTATGGGGCACAACTTTATATATTTGGTGTTATCTATTTTAATAGAGACTCAGCTGCAGGGATCCAGGGGAGGGTGGGAACCTAGCCCACACCCTACAAGCCACAAGGTAGGAAAGATGGAGGAAAGGACAGAAAACGGTGAGGGGGACTGGTACAGAGCAAGGAGTCAGCCACAGGGATCCATGTGAGGGGAGGAAACCCAGGCCATGCCCTAAAGTGGTAAGGTGGGAAAGTGGGGAAAAGGACAGAAAAAGGCCAGGGGAATGGGACAGAGTGAGGAGTCAGCCACAGGGATACAGGTGAGGGGATGGAACCCAAGCCACACCCCACAAGTGGTAAGGTGATAAAATGGGTGAAAGGACAGAAAAAGGCCTGGAGGACTGGGACAGAGTGAGGAGGCAGCAGTAGAGATCCAAGTAAGGAGAGGTTGGAGAGGTTTCAAACAGCTAAGGGAGAAAAATTTGTCTGTCAGTTTGTAGAACTGTGGTGATGTGTTGCTGTTAGTCTTGAGGCTGTGCCACCAGTGTTTCAAACCCAACGGGATGTACATGGTGCACAGGTATCAGCATGGCTTGCAGACTAACACAGACCAGGAGGAAGGAAGAGGCCAACCAATTCTCAAAGAATTGGCTAGGGAAAACCTTATAAATAGCAGAAAAACACTGGCTGATACATTACTGCCCAACTTTATGAATAATCCAGAAACATTGTCCAATACAGAGGAGGAGGAGGAATCACTTAGCTGAGAAGGCTCACAAAATAGGACTGGGAAAGAGCTACATCATCAGAGTAAAATGAGCCTTATTCATATGGATAAGGTAAAGCTTTCCAGACCTTCATTTGCTGACGTGGCATGACTCAAATTGAGGAGAAACAGCTGCAAACATCCATTAATAATCAGAACATGGAATGTACGAAATATGAATCTAAGAATATTGGAAGTTGTCAAAAATGAAATGGAACACATAGAGATTGATAACCACAAAAGCCAAAGATGAGGGAATTGAAGATTTTTATCAACTTCTACAGTCTGAAATTGACCAAAC
>NW_006921671.1:1032884-1033413 GCF_000298275.1 Orycteropus afer afer
ATATGCTGATGATACAACTTTGCTTGCTGAAAGTGAGGATGACTTGAGGCACTTACTGATGAAGATTGAAGAATATAGTCTGCAGTATGGATTACATATCAATATAAAGAACACAAACATCCTCACAAGTGGAGCAATGAGCAGCATTACAATAAATGGAGAGAAGATTGAGGTTGTCAAAGAATTCACGTTGCTTGGTTCTACAATCAAGGCCAATGGAAACAGACCTAAAGACATTAGACAACATATAGCACTGGGCAAGTCAGCTGCAAAGGAACTCTTTAGATTGCTGAGGAGCAAGGATGTCTCCTTGAGGACTAAGGTGCACCTGACACAAGCCATGATATTTTCAATTGCCTCATATGCATGTGAGAACTGGACACTGAATAAGGAAGACAGAAGAGTTGATGCTTTCGAGTTGTGGTGCTGGTGAAGAACACTGAAAGTACCATGGACAGCTAACAGAACAGATCTGTCCTGGAAGAAGTGCAGCTGAAATACTCTTTGGAAGCGAGAATGGCCAGACTTC
>NW_006921671.1:1038992-1070821 GCF_000298275.1 Orycteropus afer afer
CTAAGGCACTTGACTGCTAACCAGAAGGCTGGCGGTTCAAACCCACCAGCCACTCCTTGGAAGGAAGGTTGGGCAATCCTACTTCCGTAGTGATACTGCTTCGGAAAACCAAGGAGGGGTCGCTATGAGTCAGGGCTGACTCGACGGCACACAACAACAACAACAACATGATTATAATGGAGCTCTGGTGTGTGCAGTGCCTAAGGTATTTGACAGATAACCAGAAAGCTGGAAGTTCAAACACACTAGCCATTCTATGGAAGGAAAATGGGGCAATATACTTCTGTAAAGACTTATTGCCTTGGAAACTGAATAGAGATCACTAGGAGTCAGAATCAACTCCATGGCAGTGAGTTTGATGTTTTTTGATGATTATAATACTTTTGTTTGTTATGGAGTATAAAACATTGGTTTTGGAAAAAAAAGTGTTAACAAATATTAAATTATAATATATTTATTGAAAACTAGTATAAATAAATTGCATCAAGGGATTTTTTTTTATAATTTCTGAATATAACTTTGCATTATTTTTTAGATAACACTTTGGGACTAAAATATGCTGAAATTTTCAAGAGTGAAGAAAATCTTTAGTTCCCTCTTCATGTTGCTAGCCTTGTTGAATTATAAACTGATAGAAAACATCTGTATCTCTGTTTTCTTTTAATACTACAAAAAATCACATCAACATATGAAAAAAATCAAATTCAGCCATATTAAGGGCTTTATTAAAACAGTTGCTATATTCATTAACTTGTTAGTAGAAATGCAGAGAAAATATTATTGTTTGACTTACCTACAGGACATTTGAAACTTTAATACAACTAATATTTTGATGCACTGAAATATTTCAAGCAAATAATATGCATTATTCTCTTTTATGCAAACTGCACTTTACTTAGAGCTAGTGTTTAACTAGCAATTAAGCAATATTTTACCACCATCATGTATCCTCATAAGGTTATTACAAAATGGAAATCTGTTTATCAACATGTTTTTGTCTTAAAAACTAGTAAATTCTCAAAAATGTTATATAAATATAATGAGTAACAATAAACCATGGAAAAGAAAATTGATGCAGAATAGAATTCAGGAAGAATACAGTAAGCTTGTAGAAGAGGAGTGTATTACATTAAAACAGTTATAATACTAATTATGGATCTTTATGCACTGAATAATCTAGCATTACATATTATAAAACAAAATAAACAAATCAATAACTATAGAAAAACACAATCAAAATAGGAGATTGAAAAGTTTCTAAACCAAACATGGCAAATAGAGAAAGTGAAGATGATAGAAATTTAATTAGTAAAATTAAATAATAGTAATATTATGCATGTGTGCATGTGTGTGTGTGTGTGTGTGTAGTAGTCATATAATAAATAACGTATGTAACGGCTGCTCAAATATTCAGGGAGGGAGTTAGTAACGGTAGAGTTCCTTCCCTCAAACTAAACCTTCTACAGATAACAATTGTAAGATCTGGACAAAATGTAGAGGATGACTAGTTAAATACACAGAATTGTAGTCAAAGGTGGTTATAAATAAAAGAAGACCCAACCAATGAAAGAAGAGCACTGTATTATATAAGAACCATCTTCTTATAGTTTTCTAGTTGAGACTCCATTTTCTGCTCAATGGCACAGCTGAAACTAAAGCAAAAAGTATAAGCTTCAGTCTTAAAAACATAGGGTAAAATTTAGAATACAATCAGTTAAGATGGTGGGATAGGTGGACAAACTACACAGACCCTCTTCAACATAGAAGAGAGGAACCGATTAACACAGATACAAAACATAATCCTGGAGCCCTGAGCTTTATAAGGAAGGATATAGAAGTGAACTACATTCCAACTAGTTGAAGAATCTGTATGAAAACACCAAAAAAGGAGACACATGGAGCTGCAGACTGTCAGCAATCCTGATTGGCACAGATGGCTTGGATATTGCCAAGTGGTCTTAGGACCTAAAAATTAACCTAAAAATTGGTCCTGCTAGCCACAAGCTACACGGGGGACATCACTGGTGGCTGATAAATAACAGGGAAGCAGCAAAGGGGGAGACAGGCTGAACTGTGGACTTTTGGCTACCTGGAGGGTGCAGCCATTTTGAATGTTTACAAGTGGTTTGACCATTTTGGATATTAATAGCAACAGAGTTCTCTCATATTCCAGGGACCTAAGAATAGGCTCCACTTGCCAGTGACCACAAGGACATACCAGACATTGAGGACTGGAAATGTGCAATATTTCCCTTGTTACTCTTATACCCCACACTCTCTTGGTGAATGGAGGTGCAGCCATCCCTCACTCCCACAAACCTTATTGGCCAACAGAAATTCCATCTCAGTTTGTGTGCTCTGAGAAAGCCTGGCTTCCCTGCTCTGCCCTACCCAGATTTTTTTTTTTTTTTTTACTTTGTCTGTTTTAAAATTATTATTATATTTTTTCATCATCTTTTTTCAATTATTATTATTTCTTCTTTCTTTCCCAGATCCTAGTTTTCAGCTTTCTCTCTCTTCCCTTTTCCTGATTCCCATTTTTTTTCTTTCTTGTGATTCTCCCAATTCTGTGATTTTTTTTTAATTTTTTAAAATTTTTCCCATTGTATTCTTCATTATTCTCCTACTGCACCTCTTTTTTCTTGTTCCTCCATCTCCAGATATTACATCCCCCCCCCATTTTTCTCTTCATATTTCTTTTGGCTTTTTAAAGTATTGCTTTAAATATTTTCTCTCACTTATTGTCTTTCCCCCCTTTTTTCTCTCTTCTTGGTGATTGTTCCTGTGTCTTTATGTGGTGTGTTTTTTTTGTCCTCTTGCCTACACTTTTTTGATGATTTTTCAATTCTTGTTTTTGTCTGAGTTGGAGACAGGAACCATGCCCATATGATCCAACCACACCTGCACTTCCTGCAGCTACATTACTGAGCAAGAGCCACCACTTCCTTGGGACTGAACTGGCCAATAATACACAACCACCAATAAAAACCTGACTCACCCTTAGCTACTCTTCACAAACAGTTAACAGAGATCTGTGCAGCCACTCTCCTTCTCTGTCACACCCACCAGGAGACAGATGATGAGTGCATAAGTGCTGCCAACTGGTGAAGAGAGGAGCACAGTACTCTGCTTACTCAAATACATCCAAAAAAAGAAAACAAAAGTCTTGGACAAATCACTCCAACATACAATCACCAATTAAATATAAATACAATAAACTCACAATGTCTCAAAGAAAATAAACCCATCACAGTCCACACAAAGAAGTAAAATAAAGCATCAGAAACAAAGGAGCAGGATACAGAACTAGAACACATCCCTGAGGAAGAAGCAGCATTCAAACTCCCTGATAAGAAATTCAAAGGATTTATATATAGGTACCTTCAATGGATTGAGAGACAGATCAAGGAAAACACACAAAATTAAGGAAAACACAGTCAAACACCTAGAACAATACAACAAAATGACAAAATAAATGAAAAATTACAAATGATGTAAAATCCACAGATAGAAATCCAGAAGATTAATACTAATTTTCAGAATTAGATAACACGTAGAAAGGGCAAAGGAGTAGAATCAAATCAGTGGGAGGCAGAGATAATGAGATTGAAGACAAATTCCTTCTTTAGAAAGGAATCAATTAGAAAAAAAAGCAAAAGAAAACCTAAGATTCATCTGGGCACCATCAATAGAAATAACCTAAATGCAATCGGAATTCTAGAACAGGAAGAGAAAAAGAAAGCCATTGAGAAAATTGTCCAAGATTTGTTGGAAGAAAACTTCCCTGATATGATGAAAGATGAGAATATATCCATTCAGGAAGTCCAATGAACCCCAAACAGAATAGACCCCAAAAGAAAATCACCAAGACATATCATCATTAAAAGTCAAAGACAAAGAAAGAATCCTGAAAGCAACACGAGAAAAATGAAAAGTTACCTACAAGGGCAACCAATAAGATTAAGCTCTGACTTCTCAGCAGAAACCATACAAGCCAGAAGACAATGGGATGGTATATATAAAACCCTGGAAGAGAAAAATTTCCAACCAAGAATTATATACAAAGTAAAATTGTCCCTCAAATATGATGGTGAAATTAGGAGATTTGCAGATAAGCAAAAATTAAGGGAAATTGTTAAAAACAGACCTACCTTACAACAGATAATAATGGGAGTCCTTTGAACAGAGAACCAATAATAGCAAACAACTGACCATTAGCACACATGATGACATAACCCAGAAACCAACCCAGTTATGGAAGTATCCAAAGTAAAATAAGCTTACAAGATTTAAACAGGGAACCAGAGACATCAATTAGCAAATGAGGACAACTAAAAACCAAAAATAAGGAAAAAATAGTATAGTTACAGAACTTGTAAATGGTGAGGAAGTCAAGAGAGTTGCAAGATAGAATGGACTGTTCTAAACTCAGAGGAAAAATTATAAATCACAGGATAACCTCAAAGAAAAATAATAAACCTTCACATCACAATAAAAAAGAGGACTAGTGTAAATATTTAGGAAATACTACAACAACAGCAACAAAGAAAATGATAACACGATTTATAAACAAAATGAGTTCAGCACAGAAAATTATATGGAACAAAGAAACCAGAAACACCACAAAAAATACACGTAACAAAATGAAAGCAACAAATTCATACTTACTGATAATTGCACTGGATACAAATGAATTAAATGCACCACTCAAGAGACAGAGAGTTGTAGATGGGATAAGAAAACATAACCCATAAATTTACTGTTTACAAGAACATACTTTAGAGACAGAAACAAACATAGACTAAAAATCAAAGGTTGGAAAAAGATATATCAAGCAAATGGCAACCAAAAAAGAGCAGGAGCGGCAATATTAATTTCTGATCAAATTGACTTTAAGACAGAAACCTCTTTAAGAGCCAAGGAAGGACAATATATAATGATTGAAGGATCAATTGAACAAGAAGTTACAACAATAATAAATATCTATAGACCCAATGAAAGGGCCCCAAAATACATAAATCACACTTTAACATAATTGAAAAGATGACAATATGCTAGGCCATAAAGCAAGCCTTAATATATTTAAAAACATTGAAATATTGCAAAGCATCTTCTCAGAGTACAATGCTATCAAATCAGAAATTGACAACAGGAAGATGAACAGAAAAAGAGCAAACAAACAGAAACTGAACAACACCTTCCTTAAGAATGACTGGGTAATAAAACAAATTAAAAATGAAATTCAAAAATTCCTTGAAGCAAACAAGAATGAAAACACAACATACCAAAATCTTTTGGACACAGCAAAAGCCATGATCAGAGGCCAATTGATAGCAATAAATGCACACAACAAAAAAAGAAGAGCCAAAATCAACACCTTAAACCAACATGTCCAACAATTAGAAAAAGAACAGCAAGAAAAGCCTACAGTCACCAGAAGAAAGGAAATAATAAAGATTCTAGCAGAAATCAAAGAAACAGAATATAGAAAGATAATAGGAAAGATAAAAAAAGACTAAAAGTTGGGTTTTTGAAAAGATTAATATAATTGACAAACCACTGCCAAATTTAACAAAAGAAAAGAGGGAGAGAATATAAATAACATGAATAAGAAACAAAATGTGTGACATCACAACAGAACCAACTGAAATAAAAAAAAATAAAAATAATCAGGATACTATGAAGACCTGTACTCCAACAAAGTTGAAAAGCTAGATGAAATGGACAGATTTCTAGAAATACACTACTTACCGAAACTAACACAGATTGATGTGGAAAAGTTGAATAGACCCATCATAACAATAGACGAAACTGAGCAGGTCATAAAAAAATTACCAACAAAAAACAGTCCTGGCCCAGGTGGTTTCCCTGGAGAATTTTACCAAATTTTCAGAGAAGAACTGACATCAATCCTATTCAAACTATTCCAGAACACGAAAAGGGTGGAATTCTCCCATATTCATTTTATGAAGCAAGCATAAGCTTGATACCAAAACCAGGCAAAGATATCACTCAAAAGGAAAACTACAGACCAATATCCCTCATGAATATAGATGCAAAAATCTTCAACAAAATCCTAGCCAATAGACTGCAGCAACATATCAAGAAAACAATACATTATGACCAAGTCAGGTTCATATCTGGTATGCAAAGATGGTTTAACATTGGAAAAACAATCAATGTCATCCATCACATAAATAAAACAAAGGAAAAGAATCACACGATCATATCAATTGATGCAGAAAAGACATTTGATCAAATCCAACACCTATTCCTGATCAAAACTCTCAGCAAAATAGGACATGACTCAACATAATAAAGAGTACAGAGGCGAAACCAACAGCCAACATTATTCTCAATGGAGAGAGACTGAAACCATTCTCCTAGTGAAGAGGAACCAGACAAGGATGCCCTCTATCACCACTTGTATTCAACATTGTATTGGCAGTCCTAGCTAAGGCTATAAGCCAAGAAAGGGAAATCAAAGGCATCCAAACTGGTAGGGAAGAAGTCAAACTATCCTTATTTGCTGATGATATGATCCTATACCTAGAAAACCCAAGAGGCTCAGTCAAAAATATACTGGAACTAATTGAGAGATTTAGTATGGTGGCAGGATACAAGATCAACATACAATTGGATTGCTCTACACTAGCAAAGAGCTTGATGAAAAAGAAATAAGGAAATCAATACCATTTACAATAGCTACCAAAAAAAAACCTTGGGAATAAATTTTACGAGGGATAAAAAAGACCTGTACAAAAAAAAGTACAAAACACTACTTCAAGAAACCATAAAAGATGTACATAAATGGAAGAACATGCTCATGGATACAAAGATTGAACATGGTGAAAATGTCAATTCTACCCAAAGCAATCTACACATTCAATGCAATCTCTGTCCAGATCCCATCAACATTCTTTAAGGATATAGAAAAAAACAATCACTAACTTTATATGGAACGGAAAGAGACTTCATGTAAGCAAAGCATTATTGAAGAAGAACAAATTAGGAGGTCTCACACTCCTGGATGAAAACCTACTATATACCCACAGTAGTCAAAACTACCTGGTATTGATACAATGACAGAAACATAGACCAATGGAATAGAATTGAGAACCCAGAAACAGATCCATCACCTATGGTCAACTGATCTTTGATAAAGGGCCAATATCCATTAAATGGGGAAGAAATTGTCTTGTTAACAACTGGTACTGGAAAAACTGGATATATATTTACAGAAAAAATGAAACAAGATCTGTACTCTGTACCTTACACCATACACAAAAACTAACTCCAGATGGATCAAAGACTTAAATGTGAAACCTAAAACTATAAAGTTCATCAAGGAAGAAAAATTCACTGCCATGGATTAGGATCCGACTCATAGCGACTCCCTCCTTGGGTTTCCAAGGTGGTATCTCTATGGAAGTAGATTGTCCAATCTTCCTTCTGAGGAATGGTTGGTGGGTATGAACCACCAGCCTTCTGGTTAGCAGTCAAATACTTTAGGCAGTATACCACTACAGCCTCCCATCAAGGAAAACCTAGGGGCAATTTTAAGGGCCGTAATATATGGCATAGACTGTCAAGCATGACCCAAAATTCACAAACAACAGAAATGAATGAGACCTAAAAATTAAATTTTTATGTGCTTCCAAAGAGTCAAAAAGAATTCCAAAAGAGTTCCAAATGAGTCATAACAGAACATACAGATTAGGAAAAAATATTCGGCAATGACATATCTGACAAGGGACTTATCTCTAAAATTTATAGAAAACTCCAACACTTCAACAAAAAAAAAAACAAACAATGCAATTTAAAAATGGTCAGAAGATATGAATAGACACTTCAGCAAAGAGGATATTCAGGTGGTCAACAAGCATATGAAGAAATGTTCACAATCATTAGCCATTAGAGAGATGCAAATCAAAACAACGAGAGAGCACCCTTGTCCCTCCCCATTTGTCAGACCAAAGCTGCTGAAACTGCAGAAATGTGCTGGCATCTGTCCACCGACCAGAAAACAAACCAAACAAAAAGCAGCAAAAAGAAAAGCGATTATAGCTCTGCTGAAAATGGAGCCTCTGCATCAAGTACATCGTTCTTTGCTACCGTCTTATTCATCGGTTTTCTCCCCTCGTCTTTAAGGGTTACCTCCTTTGCTTGCTTTCTGATTTTCTCTACCTCACTACCTCTATACTTTTCTTAATAATGACTTTTTCCCACTGTTCCCTCTTTTCTTTCCCCTCTCCTTCCTCTTCTCCATTTTGCATCACAGGCACTTTTCTTCTCAGTCCCCTTTCTTGGTTCGCACTCCCCCATCCACTTCAATTTTTAAGCAAATTGGAGAGTGGGAGGTGATAGAAATGGTGAGGTGAGGTAGTGAATTAGTTTGGTGAAGTTTTATTTTAGAATCCAAGCATCTCCGAACATTCGTGCTCTTGCCTCACAACTGCAGGGAACCCGGCCTTTCATCACCCTCTCAGGACTGTCTAGGACTCACGCGCGAAGTTCCACCAGCCTAGACCAGGATGAGGTACAGGTTTTACAAATAGGGGAATAAGGGACTTTTTTCCTTCTAAACATAAAAGTCTTGCTTTTTCAGTGGTTCATAAGCATAATTTTATTTAGACAGGTATGACTCAATCTCATTTTCCCAGAGGAGTTTCCAATGACGATTTTAACAAAAGCATGCAAAGAAGACAAAAATATTAATAATTATTCATTCTTTTTTTCTGTTTTTTGAATACTGGGAACTCCAAGGACTAAGATAGTTGTGTTTCTAAGGCTAAATTTTTCTTTGTCATTAGTATTCTTTTACATGAATGATCCTTTTAAGTAAAAGACGAACTCTTTCAAAAGACCATGATGCCTTAGTGTACCTAATGCCCCAAAATCGTGGTTTTCAGAAGTTGTAGCTGCATTATTATTTTGAGGTTCAAGGTCTCTAAGCACTGTTCAGTGAAACAATAAGAAATATATTGCTACACCAAATATAAAAGAGACAATGATTTTTCATGATTGTACTGAATCTTAATAATAGACCCTCAGTTTTTTGGCTGGGCAGAATTTGTCTTGGTTCTATTAAAGAAGCATTTGATAGCAGCTATTTGAAGTGAAGAGTTCCAGTCAGTACAAAGCTGAAAGCACCAACTTCATTTTCTAACCTGAGTGTCCTTTCCATTATGGTAAAAAGGTTAGTCTAGCATACAGTTTTTGAAAATAAAATGATTTTGTTTTTAAGCATATTTACCAATTATTTTTAATTTTATTTACATTTACTAGTGTATTCTTATAGGAGCTCTGGTAGCATAGTGGCTAAAGCACTTGACTGCTAACCAGAAGGCTGGCAGTTCAAACCCACCAGCCACTCCTCGGAAGGAAGGTTGGGCAATCCTACTTCCGTAGTGATACTGCCTTGGAAACCCAAGGAGGGGTCGCTATGAGTTGGGGCCGACTCGACGGCACATAACAACAACAACAACAGTCTATTCTTATATCTTCCAGCCAGTTTCACCTCTACACTCATGTCTGTCAGAACCATATCCTCCAAAAGAAAGTACAGGTAGGTGTTCATCTCTTATGTAACTCTAATGGAATTATTTGAGAAGACTAACATTTTGTAGGGAGAATATTTTTTAAAAAAATTATTTCAGAAGTATTCCTTGAAGGAGTCTTAAGATGTTTCTTTAAAAAATATTATTTTCTAGGTTTTTATGGATTACTTTTGATTAAAATTAAGCTACACACATATCTTACTTTCAGACAATTTCTTTATTATAAAAGAAAGAAAAGAATGTAAATCTCGGCAAGAACTAAGGCAACTAGGCCTTAAGAGCCTAAATTGGCAAATTGGCTAACTAAAGAAATGCTTCTTAAAATTTAATCTGGTACCTGTATTCCTCTGAATCCAAGTTATAAAAGTCTTATTAAAATGTGTTTAAAAAAAACAATGAGATACCATCTTGCCCCAGCACAAAGTTCAACAGGACAGAAAATAGCAAAAGCTGGTGAGGATGTGGAGAGATTGGGTCTCTCATACACTGGTGGTATGACTGTCAAATGATGCAACCTCTGTGGAAAGCAGTATGGAGATTCCTTAAAAAGTTGGAATTAGAAATACCGTTTGATCCAGCAATCCCATTACTAGGTATACATCCTGAAGAAGTGAAAGCCAGGACAAGAACAGATAGATGCACACCCATGTTCACCACAGCTCTATTTTCAATAGCACAAACTGGAAACAACCATCTTCTTCAACAGAAGAATGGATAACAGAACTCTGGTACATACACACAATGGAATATTATGCAACACCAAAGAGAAATGCAGAATATGTGAAACACCACATAATGCGGATGGTGGATCTCATATAGTATTACTCCTTTTGGAGGACATTATGCTGCATGGAATAAGTCAATCACAGAAGGACAAATATTTTATTAGCTCATGATTGTAAAAAGTCAAGGACAGGTTTATACAGGAAAGGAAATTTTCTTTGTTAGTTACCAGGGGAGGGAGGAGAGAGGAAGGAACATTGCAATAATATATAAGAAATAAAAAAAATACAGAGATTCTAGAACAAACTATCTAAATTGCCCTCTAATCACTCAAAAATTACCAACTATGCAAACAAACGGCAGAATGTGAAGAGAAAAAGAGGTCGATAGTATCCAGCCTAAAAATAACCCAGATGTACAAATTAGCAATGGTTTTATAGCAGTTATTATAAATTTGTAAAGAACATAAAGAAAATTTTGATCACAATAAGTGCAAATATGACAATATTTTCATAATAAATGAAAATCATTTAATTGAAAAACAATGGTAATAATACATTGAGAAAAGCTCTAACATATGGAAATTAAACAACATACTCCTGAATAATAGGTCAAAAAATCATAAGAGGAATTAAAAATTATTTTGAACTGAATAAAAATACACCATATCAAATATTTAGGGATATATAAAGCAATGCTTATACAATAACAAAAATAAAAACAAAACACTTTGAAAAAAGAGTTAAGAAAAATAACAAAGCCAAAAGTTAGTCTTTAAAAATATTAATGAATTCATAAAAATCTTGCTATTAATGATAAAGAAAAAGAAAGAAAATATAACTTAATGCTATCAGGAATAAAAAAACTATGCTGCATATATGTGTTGGCTTTGTGATGTGTCAACTTGGCTAGACTAAACTATATACCCCAAATTTCCTGTCTAGTATGTTTGTTTTTATGGTAGGTCACAACATATATTCTTTAGTAAGAATTGGAGGAGAGAAGGAAAGCAACTTCCATTTTGTAGTATAAACATTCCCTCTCCCAATCATTCAATGAAATACTAATTTAGGGGCTACTAGGAAGGAATTTCAGAAGTATTAGAGTGTTTAATCTGTTGGCTATAAATTAGAGATATTATCCTGTTTGTCTTGACTAAATTTGTTGCAAGACTTCGAAGGAAACTAAGCTTTTACTAAGGAGAGAGAGAGACCCCTGCCTGTGGACAATAGTTTCTGCTCATGCCTGCGTGGTTCTAGCCTGCTAGTAGTCTTCTCTTCCCTACAGATTCCAGACTTGCTTAGCTGTATTAAAGGGCTACACTATGTATATGATGTAACTGTGGATTTTTCCCAAGAAACCGTAGATGGCAGAGATGGTGAGATGGTATAATTAAAGTGTCGATAGAAATAAACTATCAACCCAGAATTTTATATCCAATAAACATATTTGTCAGGAATGATGGTTTAATGAATTTGTATTAAGATAAGGAAAATTGAAAAAAAATCCTTGCCAAAAGACTTTCTGTAGAATAAATGATAAAGTTCTTTAGGCTAATATATATCTATATATAGAGAGAGAGAGACCAGAAGAAAATTTAGGGTTTCAGCAATGCAGGAAGAACAACATAAATGATAAATATGGAGATAAATATGTTTTCTCCTTTTAAGTTCTTTGAAATATGTATGACTGGTAAAGCAAAACTTAAAACATTATTTCATGAGGTTTTAAAAACATGAATGCAATACATATAAAGCAATATAACATAAAAAGAAAAGGGTAATGGTATACTTGATGAAACTTCATATGTGAAGTGGCAAGATATTAATTTTAGGTATACTATGAAAGGTGATCTCGGAAGGAAGGTTGGGCAATCCTACTTCCGTAGTGATACTGCCTCGGAAACCCAAGGAGGGGTCGCTATGAGTCGGGGCCGACTCGATGGCACATAACAACAACAACAACATGAAAGGTGAAATATATAAAATAATACATAAGGAAATCATTTAAATAATATAAAAAAGGTATAGTCAATAAGTCAGTTTACTAAATTAAAATAGCATTTAGAGCAGAAAAGAGAAAAGGGAAAAACATATGGAGGAAATACTGAAAACAAATATTAAAATATAAATCATATCAATAATTATATGTATTCAAATGAAATGAAACACCAAGAGGATAGATATTTTCATATTGTGCTAAAAAAAAATCCTTATATATGTGCCTATGACATCTGACTGCTAACCAGAAGATTGGTGGTTCAAACCCACCAGCCACTCCACGGAAGCAAGACGAGCAATGAACTTTTGTAAAGATTTACTGCCTCGAAGCCCCAATGGGGGTCGCTTTGAGTCATAATCGACTCAATGACAGTGGGTTTGGTTTGTATAAGAAACCCATTTTAAATATAATGGCACAGCCAGGTCAATAGCATGTAAAAGATATACTATGCAAATACTAACAGAGTTAGAGTGGCTATGCCAATATAAGACAAAGCAGACTTCAGAAAAAAAGAATATTAACTGGCAAAATGAGAACATTATTAAAGATGAAATGGTGAATTAACCAATATGACATGCAGTCCTAATTGTGCATTAACTTAACAATAGAGCTCTGGTGGTGTAGTGCCTAAGGCATGTGACTGCTAACCAGAAGGCTGGTAATTCAAACCCATCAGCCGCTCCTAGGAAGGAAGACTGGGCAATCTACTTTCTTAGAGACAATACCTGGGCATCCCAAGGAGGGGTCAACCCACTGCCATCAAGTCAGATCCGACACATAGAGTCCACTCCTTAGGTTTTTGAGGTGGTATCACTAAGGAAGTAAATTGCACAACCTTCCTTCCAGGAGTGGGAAGGAAGCCAGCCTTCTGGTTAACAGTCAGATGCCTTAGACACTATGCTACCAGAGCTCCCATTGAAAAGACAGGGGAAAAAGAAGACCAAAATGAATGTCAGAAGAGATTCTGAAACTTACTCTTGAATTTAGAGTAGCTAAAGTGAATGGCAGAATTTTTGGTTTAATATTTTAAAATTTCCTTTTAGAACTGCTTCAGTTTCATCCCCTAAAGTTATATTTTCTTTTAATTAAGAACTAGGTGTTTTCCAATTTCTTTTGAGAAGACCTTTACCCATTGGTTATGTAGAATTAGGTTGTTAGTGTCCCAATATTAAGTCCTGATATTATGAAAAGGAAAGGTCTAAAAATCAGTAACTTAAGCTTGTAAGTTAAGAAAATAAAAAATAATAATATTTAACTGAAAACAAACAGAAGTAAAGAAGCACAGGAAAGAATGAAACTTTAAAGAAAAGAAAAATTAGAAAGTATCAATAGAGCCAAAATCGTGTCCCTTGAAGAACAATAAAATTGACATATCTCTGGCCTGATCAACAAAGGAAAAAAATTGAGACTGCATACATTATCAGAAATGAAATAGAAGGACCTCACTAAAGGCACATACAAATATTAAACAGATAAAAAGTGACTATTGCAAACTATGTTTTGATTGTAATTTTAACAACTTATTAAAACTTATTAAAAACATTCTGTGTAAGTGGCCATATTAACAGGTACATGCATGCTAAAACTCACACACAAGTGTGATCAATTGTTTCATGTTTTTTAATATTTGCATTACTCAATAATTGTGTATTTTTTTTAATTGCCTCCCCTTTACTCAAGTAAACATGTCTACCTTCTAAATAAAAATAAAAAAACAAACTAACTGCCATCGAGATGAATCTGACTCATAGTGACCCCCCCTTGGGTTTCCGAGGCAGTATCTTTAAGAAAGTAGATTGCCCAACCTTCCTTCCGAGGAGTGGCTGGCACATTTGAAACCCCAGCCTTCTGTTTAACAGTCAAATGTTTTAGGCACTACGCCTCCAGAGTCCACCTTCTAGTTAGTAGTTTACCCTCCCTTCCTTTCGCATGCCTGTTAACAATCAAAGAATATATCTTTTTGTGTGAAATCCTTACCTTGAGTTTTTAAATAGTGATCTCATATAATATTGTTCCGTTTTTGATTGACTAATTTCACTCAGTATAATTTCCTCTAGGTTGTTCATCCATGTCTTGAGATGTTTTGCAGATTCATTGTTGTTCCTTAACATCGTGTAGTATTCTATTGTGTGTATGTATCATAGTTTGTTTAACTATTCATCCATCGATGGGCATTTGAGTTGTTCCATCATTTTGCTATTCTGAATCGTTCTGTGATGAACATGAGTATGCAAATATCTGTTCATGTCACATCTCAACAATACTACAAGAAACCAAAAGAGACCTTAATAAATGGAAGAATACACCAGGCTCATGGATAGGAAGAACTTAACATCTTGAAAATGTCAACACTGCTCAAAGCGGTATTTAGATATAATGCAATCCCAATCCAGATTCCATCATCATTCTTCAAAGAGTTGGAAAAACTAATCACTAACTTTATATGGAAAGGGAAGAGACCCTGGATAAATAAAGCACTACTAAAGAAGAACAAGGTAGGAGGTCTCACACTCCCTGATCTCAAGATCTATTACACAATCACATTAGTTAAAACAGCCTGGTACTGGTATAATGACAGACACATAAACCAATAGAACAGAATTGAGAACTGAGAAATAACTCCATCCACCTATGGAAAGCTGATCTTTGACAAAAGACCGAAACCCATTAAATGCAAAAGAAGTGGTCTTTTTAATAAATGGTGCAGGCAAAACTGGATATCCATTTGCAGGAAAAAGAAACAGGACTCATGTTTCTATCATACACAAAAACGAACTCAAGTTGAATCAAAGACCTGAATGTAAAACCTAAAACTACAAAGACCATCAAAGAAAAAAACAGGAACAAAATTAGGAGCCCTAATACATGGCATAAATACGCTATCAAACATAACTAAAAATGTACAAACACCAGAAGACAAAATAAATGCCTGGGACCTCCTAAAAATTAGACACTCAGGCACATCAAAACTTTTCACAAAAATATTTAAAAGAGACAGACTGGGGAAAAAATTGGCAATGACATATCAGACAAGGGGCTAACCACTAAAATTTGTAGAAAACTCCAAATCTTAACAACAAAGAGACAAATAATCCAATTAAAAAAAAAAGAGCAGAGAATACCAGCAGACACTTCACCAAAGAAGATATTCAGGCTGCTAGCAAACACGCGAAGAAATGCTCATGATCATTAGCTTTTAGAGACATACAAAGAAGAACAAACATGATACATCATCTCACCTCAGCACTAATAGCAAAGTTCAGAAAACAGGAAACAAGAAATTCTGGCAAAGGTGCAGAGAGACTGGAACCCTCAAACCCTGCTGGTGGGACTATAAAATAGTGCAAACACTGCAAAAAACAGCATGGCATTTCCCTAAAAATCTGGAAATAAAAATACCATATGATTCAGCAATGCCACTACTAGGGATCAATAGGTTTTTGACAAATGTGTGTGTGTGTGTGTGTGTGTGTGTTCAATTATATTTGTATCTTCCTGATGTAAATATTAAGCCCATATGCCAGTCTTTTATTTGGCTGGAAGCCACAGGACTGAGTCCAATTTCAGACCTAAAGGGCAGACCTAAAGGGCAGCTAGGGGTGACAAGTGTCGTTTTTAAGAGAAAGAAAAATTAAAAGATAGATGTGAAAATAATATTATATTTTTTATATATTTCCTTTCTCTATCCATTAAGAGGGCCTAGAAGCAATAATGCAGACATCAATGAGTACATCTAACACTTTGATCTTGGTTCCTAAATACAATTTCCACAATAATTCATCAAGTAGGTCTTAAGAAAAAGGTAGCTACAATGCTGATGTTGGAAATTACTAAATAAGCCTGAAACATCTTATTTCTTAGAGTAAGAAAGTATTCAGAGAATGATGGTGTCCAACTCAAAGGTCACAATATTTTTTTTTTTTAATTGGGATTTGGGTGAAAGTTTACAGAGCAAATTCACTTTCCAAACAGCAGCTCACATACACTTTGTCTCATTACATTGACTACAATTTCCCACAATGCAACAGCTCCCCTCCGACTTCTTCCCCATAGTTACCTCTTCCCTGTGCCTTCCCTCCCATGCATTATTGCCCTTCCTGTTCTCCCATGATTGATCTCTCCAAGGAGTGTATCTACCTAATGTAAATGTTCAGCTCATATGCCTATCTTTTGTTTAGCTGGAAGCCACAGGAGGGGGTTCAATTCCAGACCTGAAGGGCATCTAGGGGCCATAGTTTCAGTGGTTCAGTGGCTCTATCGGACCTGCAAACCTGGTCTTTTTTTTTTTTTTTTTTAGTAATTTTGAGTTTTGTTCCACATTGCTTTCGCACTCTATCTGGGATCTCCTAAATAGATCCCCTCCAACTAGTTGACAGTGAGGTAGTCAAGAACCATCTAGTTCTTCTGGTCTCGTAGTTGTACAGGCTGAGGATCGTATGGTGTACCAGTCACTTGGACTAATTTTTTCCATGCATCTTTGGTTTTCTTTTTTCTTCTTTGCTCTGGATGAAGAGAGACCTATTGTTGCATCTAGATGGCCACTTGCAAGCTTTTAAGATCCCAGTTGGTACTGCCAAAGTGTGGAACAATGTTTTGTGTCGTATGTTATGCCAGTTCAACTTGTTGTCTCCTGTGACTATGGTCCTGAGCCTATAAGTCCAACTACTCACTTCTCTGGGTAGCTGGCTGTGGCCAAGAAGTGACAACAACCTTGCCCCTTGTCAGCTTTACTATATACCTGGGAATTCTTACAAAACATACCAATACACTTGTAGATATATTGCCTGCCAACCCTATACATGGTCTCAGGTACACTCCCCTCTGCATAGACATACGTAATAGTTCAGCCTGTGCACCCATCGATCCACCCATATATCAATGTATCTGTTTCTGGATTCTCAATTCTATTCCCTTGGTCTATGTGTGTCATTGTACCAATACCAGGAAGTTTTGACTCTGGTGGCATAGTACCTAAGGCATTTCTTTGTACCCATTTATCCACCTATATATCAATGTTTGCCTTCACTGACAACACAGTACTGTATGTGCAAAAGGGTTCACCTTTGTTGTCTGTACCTCCCATGCACTATCTATGTCTTCCTATTCCTCAATGCCACTGTATTGATCACTCACATTTGGTACATTGCCCTTCCCTTCACCCAAATCCATACTTGTCTCTACCTATCTAGCAATGTTCCCTCCCCTCCCAGCCCTGGTACCCAACAAAGAAAATTTCCTTCCATATAGAAAACTTTCCTGGACTTTTTACAATAACAGAACAATACAATAGTTGTCTTTCTGTGATTGTTATTTCACTCAGCATAATGTCCTCCAAGTTCATCCACGTCATGCAGTGTTTTGCAGATAATATGTTATGCTCTAGGGTTGCAGGTTGCATAGTATTCCACTGTGTGCATGTACTATAGTTTGGTTACCCATACTTCTGTTGATGGGCACCTAGGTTGTTACTGTCTTTGGCTATTGTAAATAGTGCTGCAGTAAATTGTCCTCACTTCTTTGGGATATATATCTAGTAGTGGAATGGCTGGATCAAATGGTATTTCTAATTCCAACTTTTTAAGGAGTCTCCATACTGATGTCCACAGTGGTAGTATCAGTTGACAGTCCCACCAGCAGTGTATGGGAGTCCCAATCCCTTCGCATCCCCTCCAGCATTTGTTATTTTCTATCTTGTTGACTAGTGCTGGGGCAAGAGGGCATCTTGTTTTGATTTGCATCTCTCTAATGGCTAATGAAGGAGCTCTGGTAGCATAGTTCCTAAGGCACTTGACTGCTAACAAGAAGGCTGACGGTTTAAACCCACCAGCCACACCTTGGAAGGAAGGTTGGGCAATCTACTTCCGTAGTGATACTGCCTTGGAAACCCAAGGAGGGGTCGCTATGAGTTGGAGCCAACTCGACGGCACATAACAAAAACAACAATGGCTAATGATTGTGAGCATTTCTTCATATGTTTGTTGGGCACCTGAATATCCTCTTTGGTGAAGTGTCTATTCATATCTTCTGCCTATTTTTAATGGATAATTTGTCTTTTTGTTATTGAGATATTAGAGTTTTCTATAAATTCTAGAAATAAGTACTTTGTCAGATATGTCAATGCAAAATACTTTTTTCCCAATCGGTAGGTTGTCTTTTGACTCTTTTGGAGAAGTCTTTAATTTTTAGAAAGTCTCATTCATCTAGTTTATCTTCTGCTGTTTGTGCAATGTAGGTTATGCTTGATAGTCTATTTATGCCATATATTAAGGCCCTTAAATTTGCCCCTAGTTTTTCCTTGAGGAACTTTATAGTTTTAGGTTTCACATTTAAGTCTTTGATCCATCTGGAGTTAGTTTTTGTGTATGGTGTGAGGTACAGATCCTGTTTAATTTTTCTGCAAATGGACAGTTTTGCCAGTACCATTTGTTAAACAGACAAGCTCTTCCCCATTTAATGGATTTTGACACTTTGTCAAAGATCAGCTGACCATAGGTTGATGGATCTATTTCTAGATTCTCAATTCTATTCCATTTGTCTATGTGTCTATCATTGTACCAATACAAGGCAGTTTTGACTCTGGTGGCATAGTACCTAAGGCTTTTGACTGCTAACCAGAAGGCTGGCAGTTCAAATCTTCTTGGAAGGAAGATTGGACAATCTATGTCCACAGTGATATTGCCTCAGGAACCCAAGGAGTGGTCACTATGTGTCAGACATGACTTGATGGCAGTGAGTTTGTCTTTTTTGGGTTATTGTAAATGGTATTGATTTTCTTCTTATTATTATTATTATTATTATTACTAGCAATCTCTTTGCTGTGTAGAGGAATCCAACTGCTTTGTGGATGTTGATCTTGTATCCTGCCACTATGTAAATCTCTCAATTAGTTCTAGTAGATTTTTTATGGAGTCTCTTGGGTTTTTTATGTACAGGATCATATCATCAGCAAATAGGGATAGTTTGACTTCTTTCTTACCATTCAGATGCCTTTGATTTCCCTTTCTCCCTTATTGCCCTGGCTAGGACTTCCAATATAATGAAGAATAGAAGTGGTGATAGAGGGCATGCTTGTCTGGTTCCTGTTCCCAAGGGAACTGGTTTCAGTCTCTCTCCATTGAGAATAATGTTGGCTGTTGGCTTTGCAAATATGCTCTTTATTATGTTGAGGAATGTCCCTTCTATTCATATTTTGCTGGGAGTTTTGAACAGGAATGGGTGTTGGATTTTATCAAATGCCTTTTCTGCATCAATTGGCATGATCATATGGTTCTTTTTCTTTGTTTTATTTATGTGATGGATGACATTGATTATTTTTCTAATGTTGAACCATCCTTGCATACCTGATATGAATCTCACTTGATCATAATGTATTATTTTCTTGATATGTTGTTGGAGTCTATCGGCTAAGATTTGGTTGAAGGTTTTTGCATCTACATTCATGAGGGATATTGGTCTGTGGTTTGCCTTTAACGTGATGTCTTTGCCTGGTTTTGGTATCAAGCTTATGTTTGCTTCATAAAATGAATATGAAAGGATTCCATCCTTTTCCATGTTTTGGAATAGTTTGAGTAGGATTGATGTCAGCTCTTCTCTGAATGTTTGGTAGAATTCTCCAAGGAAACCATCTGGGCCAGGCCTTTTTTTTTGCTCGTAATTTTTTGAGGACCTGTTCAATTTCTTCTTTTGTTATGGGTTGCTCAACTATCCACTTCAGTCTGTGTTAGCTTAGGTAAGTAGTATATTTCTACAAATTTGTCCATTTCTTCCAGATTTTCAAATTTGTTGGAGTACAGGTCTTCATAGTATCCTGATATTATCCTTTTTATTTCAATTGGTTCTATTGTGATGTCACCCATTTAGTTTCTTAATCATGTGATTTTTATTCTCTCCCTCTTTTCCTTTTTTTAAATTTGTCAGTGGTTTGTCAATTTTATTAATCTTTTCAAAAAACCAACTTCTAGTCTAGTTGATTTTTTCTACTGTCTTTCTAATTTCTGTTTCTTTGATTTCTACTTGAATCTTTATTATTTCCTTTCTTCTGGTGATGGTAGGCTTTCGTGCTGTTCTTTTTTTAATTGTTGGAGATGTTAGTTTAAAGTGTTAATTTTGGCTCTTTCTTCTTTTTTGATGTGTGCATTTATTGCTATCAATTGGTCTCTGATCACCGCTTTTGCTGTGTCCCAAAGATTTTGGTATGTTGTGTTTTCATTCTTGTTTGATTTAAGGAATTTTTTCATTTCATTTTTATTTTTTCTATTACCCAGTCCTTCACAAGGAGAGTGTTGTTCAATTTCCATGTGTTTGTTCTTTTACCATTGATTTTCCTATGGTTGATTTCTAATTTGATAGCATTGTAATCTGAGAAGATGCTTTGCAGTATTTCAATGTTTTTAAATTTACAAAGGCATGTTTTCTGGCCTAACATATGGTCTATCATGAAAAATGTTCCATGTGCACTGGAAAAGAATGTATATTGTGCTGTTATTGGGTGAAGTGCTCTGTAGATGTCTATATGATCAAGTTGGCAGATTGTATTGCTTAGCTCTTCTGTGTCTTTGTTGAGTTTCTTTTCAGTTGTTCTATCTTTCATTGAAAGTGGTGTATTAAAGTCTCCTACTATGATTGTGGAGTCATCTACTTACTTTTTCAATTCTGTTAAAGTTTGATTTATGTATGTTGGGGCTCTTTCATTGTGTCTATAGATATTTATTATGGTTATATCTTCTTGTTCAATTGATCCTTCAATGATTATACAGTGTTCTTCCTTGTCTCTTATAGGAGCTGTGGTGGCATGGTGCTGAGGCATTGGATTGCTAACCAGAAGACTGGTGGTTCAAACCCACCAGCCACTCCTCAGAAGGAAGAGCAGGCAATCTACTTCCGTAGAGATATCATCTCAGAAACATAAGGAGGGGTCACTATGAGTTGTATCTGACTCGATGGCAGTGAGTTTTGTTTGGTTTGGTGTCTCTTATAGTGGTTTTTTTCTTAAAGTTGATTTTATCAGAAATTAGTGTTGCCACTCCTGCTCTTTTTTGGTTGCGATTCGCTTGATATATGTTTTTCCAACCTTCAATTTTTAGTTTATTTTTATCTTTGTCTCTAAGGTGTGTCTCTTGTAGACAGCATATTGATGGGGTATGTTTTCTTATCCAGTCTGCAAATCTCTGTCTCTTGAGTGGTGCATTTAATCTGTTGACATCCAGTGTAATTTTTGACTTATACCTAAGTGTAATTCTTTTGAATTCCTCATCAGGGAGTTCTAATGCTGCTTCTTCCTCAGGGATGTGTTCTGAAACTGTATCCTGCTCCCTTGTTTCTACCACTTTATCTTACTTCATTGTATGGACTGTAATGGTCTATTGTCTTCAAGGCATTGTGAGATTGTGGTATTTAGAGCTCCATTAACTATTTGTGAAGAGCAGTTAAAGGTGAGTCAGGCCATTCTTGGTGGTCTTGTATCATTGGCCTGTTGGTGGAGAAGGTGGAAGCTCTCACTCAGTAAGTGGAGCTGCAGGAAGTGGGGGTGTGGTTGCCTCATAGGGGCATGGTTGCTGTCTCCCACTCAGTTAGATTAAAAAAAAAAATGATTGAGAAACCATCAAAAAAGTAAAAGTGGACAAAAAGTACACCACATAAACACACAGGGACAATTGCCAAAAAAAGAAAAAAAGAAAGAAAAGAAAAAACCCACAATATCTGGGGAGGGAACAATAAGAGAAAATAGAGTAGGAGAATAATGAAGAAAAAAAAATGAAAATAGAAAAACAAGTAACAGGGTTAACCACAAGAAAAAAAAATGGGAATTAGAAACAAGGAAGAGAGAAAAAACTGAAAACTAGAACCTAGGAGGGGAAGAATAAAGAATAATGCTAAAAAGGATGAACAAAAAAAGAATATAATTATAATAACAGTTATAATTTTAAAACAGACAAAAACAAACAAATTAAAAAAAAAAAAAAAAAAAAAAAAAAAAAAAAAAAAAAAAAAAAAAAACCCTAAACTAATGGCTGAAGGGCAGGGCACCTAGGCTCTTATCAAGCACACAGACTGGAATGGAATTCCTGCTAGGCTAGAAGATGGGTAGAAGTGAGGGATGGCCTCATTTCTGTTCACCAAGAGGATGTGGGGTATAAGAATAACAAGGGGAATATTTCACCTTTCCAGTTGTTTGCACCCTCAGTGTCCTTGTGGTCCCCAGCAAGTAGTGCCTATTCTTAAGTCCCTGGAATCTGAGAGAAGCTGTCACTTAAAATATCCAAAATGGTTGAACCACTTGTAAACATTCAAAATGTCTGAGCCCTCTGGACAGACAGAAGTCCACAGTTCAGCCCTTTTCTCTCTTCACTACTTCCTCCTTTATTCACCGGCCACCAGTGCAGTCCTCTGTGCAGCCCCTGGCTAGCAAGGCTGATTTTTAGGTTAATTCTTAGGGCCTTACATCACTTGACAATATTCAAGCTGTCTGTGCCATCAAGATCACTAACAGACTGCAGCTTTGTAGGTGTTTTCATTCAGGTTCTTCTACTAGTTGGAGTTTTATCCACATCTGTATTCTTCCTTTCAAAGCTCAGGGCTCCAGGATTATCCTCTATATCTGTGTTAATTGTTTCTCCTTTTCTTTGTTGAAGAGGGTCTGTGTAGTGTGTCTGACTATTCTGCCATCTTACTGGAAATGCCTCCACAATACTCAGATTTAAGAAAGCTTCATTGGCCAAATCTGATACAAACTGAGTATCATAATTAAAAAGTGATAGTAATGGAATATCAAAACCAAACTCACTGCCATTGAATCAGATTCAACTCATAGTGACCCCTCTTTGGGTTTCTAAGACCGTATCACTGCAGAAGTAGATTGCCCAATCTTCCTTCTGAGGAGTGGCTGGTATGTTTGAACTGCCAGCCTTCTGGTTAGCAGTCAAATGTCTTTGGGTCTACACCACCAGAGCTAAGTAGATAGAAGGAGGAAGGGAGGGAGGGGCAGACAGAAGGAAGAAAGAAAGGAAGAAAGGAGCGAGGGGGAAGGAAAGAAGGGAGGAAGAAAAAGAAACAGAAAGAAAGAAAGAGACTGAAAGAAGAAAAGAAAAAAAGGGAAAGCTATATCTTATCAAGCATTTGTAGTTATTTTTACTCAAATGTGTCTATTTCTTCACAATGGCCAAAACACATCACATAAAACACATTGCCATCAAGTTGCACCCAACTCATAGAAACCCCTCCTTGGGTTTCCCAGGTGGAATCACTACAGAAGTAGATTACCCAACCTCCTTCCAAGGAGTGGCTGGTGGGTTTGAATCACCAGCCTTCTGGTTAACAGTCAAATGCCTTAGGCACTATACCACCAGAGCTCCCTCAAAATGCATAGTGGCTTGCAAATAGTATGAATTTAATAAACATCTGGTGAGACTATTAACAAAATTTAGTAAGAAAACCCAAGAGCATTGTATTCATTAATGGTCATATTTCAAAACAGTATGGTATAAGTTTTGTAATTTTCCAAACTTTGTTGTTTTCATCATTTTTCACAAAAGATTTATCTAGTCAACTATAAAAACTAGCCCTCCAAGCATCCTCCTTCCCTTTCTGATGCTTTCCATGATAGAATTCACATTTATTTTACAAGAGAATCCCACACAGAGAAAATGAGACATACACATTGCCAGAAATGGGACACCAGGGAACTTACTAGGACATTAATACATGTGAGTTACAGTAAATTAAACTAAATGAAGAGCTGTCACATAAGGTTTCATGTCTACTGATTGCAGATGAACGATTCTGGATGAACTGCCAGCTATCACCTATTCACTCAGCATCAAATTAGAAAATGGTAATGTTTATTTCTAGTATTTCTAGTTAGAGTGGGGAAAAAAAGAACAAAATTGTAGAGTTTTGTTGTTGTCATTGTCATTTGACTCCTGCTGTATTCTCAGACACTGAATATGCATTACTTTGTTGCTGTATACTTTCATATTAAAGATGAGTTCCCCAAAATTGTATCATAGTTTGTTAACCTGGGACAATTAAAACAAACTCACACAGAAAAAAAAAAAGTACCTTTCTTGTTTCATTTGTAATAGTTCTTTTTTGCTTTATGTTCCTTTTCTTTTTCTTGGTTACCATGGTTTTCAAATAATCGTACTTTATTCTTCTTAATTAAAATATATTGGATTTTTAATTTGTCCTTTAAGATAAATAAATGTCAAAGGACAGTCACTAAGGCAAATCTATTTCCCTGATTAGCCATTGCCAATTAAAGCATTGCTACACCAAAGCTAAGCCTCAGATGATGGTTCTTCTTCCCTCTCTGGTACTGACTTTTATAGTTCAGTGCAAGGAAGTGTTTGATTTCATGTGCTTACTTTCAAGTCAACATTAGAGTTTTACCTTTTTATTCCTAACACCTTATTCTGTTCAAGTTCTGTTATATTCCATATATTTGGGAAACAACAGTAAATAGCTCAATTTATGTGTCATATATAACCTTAAAGTCTCTCATACCACACTTTCTGGTACCCTTTATATCATTATAGATCATGAGCATGAAGTAATAGGATGTTTCTTTGAATTTAGAATGAATTAAGGACCCAATCCCAATGTTAGCTGAGTTGGTAAGGTAAAATCCTTAGTTTCAACAAGTTATTTTCTTTTTTTTTTTTTTTTGAAAGTACTAAGCTGAAAAAAGCCAAGAGTTCCTTTTATAGCCAAATATGAAATATTTTCATTTAAGCAGAATAAAGAATAAGAGAAATGAGAATATGATGTCTATATCTGAGACTTCTGGATACAGAAATTATATTACGACTTATCTTTATTTTTATGCTATGTCAATGAACTAAGACTTCTAGGATCTCTGGTGCCATAGTGGTTAAAGAGTTTGGATGTTAACCAAAAGATCCAAGGTTTGAACCCACCAGCTGTTCCACAAGAGAAAGATGAGACAGTCGGCTTCTCAGCTGTGGAAACTCTTTGGAGCAATTCAACTCTGTCCTATTAGTTGGAATCCACTCTATGGCAATGGTTTTTTATCTGAGACTTCGTGTTAGGATGTTTCTGTGAGTTCAGATAGCAAATTTCCTACCTCCCCTATTGAATGTTGTTGTTAGCTGCCATTGAGTCAGTTTCAACCCATAGTAACCTCATGTACAGAATAAAACATTACCTTGCCCTCACTATCCACACAAATGTTGTTATTCTTGAGTTCATTGTTGCAGCCATAATCCATCTTGTTGATGGTCTTCCACATTTTTTGCTCACTTCTAAGGAGCATTCTGGCTGTACGTCCTCCAAGACAGATTTGTTCATTCTTCTAGCAGTCCATGGTGCATTCAATATTCTTTGCCAACACCATAATTCAAATGCACCAGTTCTTCTGTGGTTTTCTTCCTTATTCATTCAACAGTTTTTACGTGCATATGAAACTACTGAGAAAAGAACATGGCTTGAATTGGGCATATCTTAGTCTTCAAAGTGACATCTTTGCTCAATAACACTTTAAGAGGTGTTTTGCAGTAGATTTGTCCAATGCAGTACATCATTTGATTTCTTCACTGCTGCTCCATGGGCATTGACTGTGGATCCAAGTAAAATGAAAGCCTTGACAGTTTCAATCTTTCTCCATTTTTCATGATAATACTTAGTCCAGTCGTGAGGATTTTTATTTTCCCACTTTCCTAGACAAGACTTTTATCAACATAGCAACATTCACAGTTCAGGAACATTGATTACATTTTTCATGTTGTGCCACCATTGTTGAGATACTTTTCCAAAATATGCCACCACCTATTAGCATAAACCCAATGTCCTCCAAACAAAAGCTCCCTTTCCCCCTCCCTTCTACATCTGTTAACTACTGATAATCTTTGGTTTCTATATATATATAAAGTGTCTTTTATTTTTTTTTTTTAAATCAACTTATTGAGAAATTGTCTTTCCCCTCCCCTCCCATCCCTGGTAACCAACAAAGAAAGTTCTTCTATGTATAAACCTTTCCTTGACTTTTTACATAGTGGACTAATACAATATGTGTCCTTCTGTGATTGACTTACATCACTCAGCATAATGTCCTCCAAATCCATCAATGTTATGCAGTGTTTTGTAGATTTTACAGTATTCTTTAGGGTTGCATAGTATTCCATTGTGTGTATGTATCACAATTTGTTTATTCATTTCTCTGTTGACAGGCACTTGTTTCCATCACATTACTATTGTGAATAGTGCTGAGATGAACTTTGGTGTACGTGTATCTATTTATGTCCTGCCTCTCACTTCTTTAGGATATATACCTAGTGATAGGATTGCTGGGTCATATGGTATTTCTATTTTCAACTTTTTAAGGAATCACCATACCAATTTCCACAGTCCCACCAGCAGTGTATCAGATTCCCAATATCTCCACATCCTAGTCAGCATTTGCTTTTTCTGTCCTGTTCAACTTTGCCACTAATGCTGGGGTGAGAAGATACTGCATGGTTGTTTTGATTAGCATCTCTCTAGTTGTTAATGATCATGAATATTTCTTTATTGGTTTGTTGGCTGACTGAATATCTTCTTTGGTGAAGTGTCCGTTCATGTCTTCAGCCCATATTTTAATTGGATTTCTTGACTTTTTGATGTTGAAGTGTTGGATTTTTCTATAAATTTTAGCGATAATTCTTTTCTCTGATATATCATTGCCGAATACTTTTCCCATTCTTTAGGTTTATTATTATTATTACTATTATTATTATTATTATTAATTTGGAGAAGTCTTTTAATGCACAAAAGAACTTAATTTTTAAAGGTCCCAATCATCTAGTTTATCTTCTGCTGTTTGTACATCTTGGCTTATGCTTGATAGTCCATTTATGGCATAAATTAAGGCCCTTAAATTTGCCCCTATTTTTTCTTTGATGAACCTTGTAGTTCTAAGTTTCACATTTAAGTCTTTGATCCATCTAATGTTAGTTTTTGTGTATGGTGTGACATATGGATATTATTTAATTTTTCTGCAAATGGATATCCACTTTTGACAGCACCTTTTGTGAAAGAGACTATCTCTTCCCCATTTAATGGATTTCAGCCCTTTGTCAAAGATCAACTGACCATAGGTCGATAGATCTATTTCTGAGTTCTCAATTCTGTTCCACAAATCTATGTATCTGTTTCACAAATACCAGGCTGTTTTGATGACTGTAGCTGCATAGTAGGTTTTGAGATGTGGGTGTATGAGACCTCCTACTTTGTTTTTCTTCTTCAGTAGCACTTTGCTTATCTAAGATTTTTTTCTTTGCATATAAAATTAGTGATTGGTTTTTCCATGTCTTTAAAGAATCTTGATGGAATCTGGATCAGGATTGCATTGAATATATAGATTGCTTTAGGTAATATTGACATCTTCACAATGTTCAGTCTTCCTATACATGAGCATGGTATGTTCTTCCATTTATGTAGATCTCTTTTAGTTTCTTGAAGTAGTGTTTTGTAGTTTTATTTGTATAGATCTTTTGTGTTCCAGGTGATATTTATTCCCAAGTATTTTATCATTTTGTTAGCTATTGTAAATTGTACTGATTATCTTATTTTCTTTTCAGAGAACTCTTTGTCAGTGTAGAGGAATCTAACTGATTTTTGGATGTTGATCTTGTATCCCGCCACTATGCTAAATTTTTCGATAAGTTCCAGTAATTTTTTGCTGAGTTTCTTGGGTTTTCTATGTATAGGATCATATAATCTACAAAATATAGTTTTCAAAAAGATAGTTTCACTTCTTCTTTACCAATCTGGGGGTGCCTTTGATTTCTCTTTCTTGCCTTATTGCCCTGGCTAGGACTTCCAATGCAATGTTGAATAGAAGTGGAGATAGAGGTCCACTTGTCTGATTCCTGTTCACAAGGGAAATGGTTTCAGTCTCTTTCCATTGAGAATAATGTTGGCTGTTGGTTTCGCCTGTATGCCCTTTATTATGTTGAGGAATTTCCCTTCTATTTCTATTTTTCTGAGAGTTTTTAATAGGAATGTGTGTTAGATTTTATCAAATGCTTTTTCTACATCAGTTGATATGATCATGTGATTCTTTTCCTTTATTTTACTTATGTGATGGATTATGTTGATTATTTTTCTAATATTGAATATTAGAATACTGCAATATTCTAATATTGCATACCTGATATGAATCCCATTTGGTTATGAGGGTTTTTTTTTTTTTCTTTTTTTATTGTGCTTTTGGTGCAAGTTTACATAGCAGAGTTTGTTTTACATTCAACATTTCATATACATTTAGTTTCACTCCCCATTTACCATCCCCAAACCTCAACTAGTCTTCTCCCCTTCCTGCTCAGTAACCCCACCCCAAACCCCTCATAGTTATGCACTCCTGTGTGTTCTGCATTTCCCCTGTGCTAATGTTGCCCCTCTGGTGCCCCGTTGTGGATTCCTATAGAGTATGTGGGTGCATCACCCTGGGTTGAGTGGTCTGCGTGTACCTCTTGCTTACTATTGGGCTGAAAGTCAGCCCCAGAAGTGAATTTTATTCCAGGCCCAAAATGTATCCCAGGACCATGGTATTGGGGGGGTCTCACCAGACTCCATCCAACCAGTAATTCTGGTCATTATTGTGTTTTTGGATTTTGTTCTATGTGTTTCCTCCCACTCTATCCAGGATTTCCAGTTTTGATCCTTTCCTGAGTGGCTAGCATTTGTAGCCAGGCACCATCTAGTTATTCTGGTTTCAAAATCCATCATGTCCTGGGGCTGATTGTTTCCAAATGCCCTTGTTTTTTTGCACTCTTCTTCACTTCTGATGATAGGAGACCATTTAGCTGCATCTTAGATGGCTGCTAGATCGCTTTTAAGACCCCAGTCACTACTCATCAACGTAGGATGAGGAACAAGATTTTTATGTATTTTGTTGTGCCAATTGAGTCTGGTGGTCCTGAGTACTGTGGTCAATACTATGACCCTGAGTAAGTAGATCTGTTGGATCTCTCTCCCACAGTGTCTGGCTGTGTGTGAGGGATTACTCTTTATCTGTCTTCTGTTGTTTCTATAAAGATTGAGGGTATTTTGTATCACTGGTATCTGTGCAAGATTAGCCTCAACTAAATCTATCCTTGGTCTAGAGTATAATCCTGTTCATTGACCCTCATCTGATCTTCTCACATGTTTATGTGTTTTTCTGTATCTTGGTATTTGGTGTTAATGGTAATGCAGTATTGTGCATGAGGTATTATTTTTTGATAGGTTGTTGGAGTCTATTGGCTAGGATCTTGTTGAACATTTTTGCATCTATATTCATGAGGGATGTTGGTTTGTAGTTTTCCTTTCTATTGCCCAGTTTGGTATCAAGGTTATGCTTGTTTCATTAAGTTAATTTAGAAGGATCTCATCCTTTTCTATGTTCTGGAATAGTTTGAGTCTGACTGGTGTCAAGTCTCCTCAAACGATGGGTAGAATTCTCCAGTGAAACTATCTGGGCCAGGGCTTTTTATGGTTGGTAATTTTTTTAAGACCTGTTCAGTTTCTTCTTTTGTTATGGATCTGTTCTAGTTTTCTACCTCAGTGTTAGTTTAAGTAAGTAGTATGTTTCTAGAAACTGTCCATTTCTCCTAGATTTTCAAATTTGTTAGAGTACAGTTCATGTTGTTGTTGTTTTTTGTAATTAGGTGCCATGGAGTCATCTCTGACCTTCTGTACACCAGATGAAACACTGCCCTGTCCTGTGCCAGCCTCACAATCCCTACTATACCTGATCCCATCATTGCAGCTATTGTGTCAATTAATCTCATTCAGGGCCTTCCCCTTTTCCATTGACCCTCCACATTGCCAAGCATGATATCCTTCTCCAGAGAATGGTCCCTTCTGACAATATGACCAAAGTAGGTGAGACAAAGACTAGCCATTCTTGCATCCAAGGAGCATTCTGGCTGCACTTTCTCTGGGACAGATTTGTTACATCTTTTAGCAGTCCATGGTACTTTCAGTATTCTTCACCAACACCACAACTCAAAAGCATTAACTCTTCTTTGGTTTCCCTTATTCATTGTCCAGCTGTCGCACGCATATGAGCCAACTGAAAACCTAATCCATTGCTTGGGTTAGGCTCACCTTGATCTTCAAAAATACATCTTTGCTCTTCGTCACTTGAAAGAGGTGTTTTGCAGAAGATTTGCCCAACGCAATACATCATCAGGTAATCACCAAAGGAAGTTTCCTTCTGTGTGTAACCTTTCCCTGATTTTTTATAATAGTGGACTCATACAGTATTTGTACTTCTGTGATTGACTTATTTCACTCAGCATAATATCCTCCAAGCTCTCCACATTATGAGGTGTTTTGGAGACTCTTCACTATTCTTTAATGTTGCATAGTATTCCATTCTGTGTAGGTACCATAGTTTGGTTATCCATTCCTCCTTGTTTGGGCATTTAGGTTGTTTCCATCTCTTTCCTAATGTAATTGTGGTGCAATGAACATTAGTGTGCATATTCCTATTTGTGTTCTGCCTTTCACTTCTTTGGAATATAAACCTAATAGTTGGATTGCTGGATCAAATGGTATTTCTATTTCCAACTTTTTAAGAAAGTGCCATACCATTTTCAATGGTGGTTTTGCCATTTTACAGTCCCACCAACAATGTATTAGAGTTCGAATAACTCTACACCCTCACCTGTTGTTTTCTGTCTTGTTGTATTTTGCTGTTATTGCTAGGCTGAGATAGCATGTAATTGCTATTTTGATTTACATCTCTCTAATGGTTAATAATTGTGAGCATTTCTTCATGAGTTTGTTGGCCAAAGAATATTTTCTTTGGGGGAGTGTATGTTAGTGTCTTCTGTCCATTTTTTAATTGAATTGTTTGTCTTTTTTATGTTGCGGGACTGAAATTTTATATAAATTTTAGTGGTAATTCTTTTGTCAGCTATGTCATTTTCGAATATTTTTTCCCAGTCTGTGGGTTCTTTTTTTTATCTTTTGGAGAAGTCTTTTGATGCATGTAAGATTTCAATTTTTAGAAGATCCCAGGCATCTAATCTACCTTCTGCTCTGTTTGTACTTTTTATTATGTTCGACAGTCTATTTATGCCATAAATTAGGGCCACTAAATTTGCCCTTATTTTTTCTTTGATAAACTTTATAGTTTTAAATTTTACATTTAGGTCTTTCATTCATCTTAAGTTAATTTTTGTGCATCATGTGAGATATGGATCTTGTTTCATTTTTCTGTAAATAGATATCCACTTTTGCCAGCACCATTTATTGAAGAGACCATCTCTTCCCCATTGAATGTGTTTCAGTTCTTTGTCAAAGATTAGTTGTTAATAGGCATGGGGATCTATTTCTGGATTCTCAGCTCTGTTCTACTGGTCTACCGTCTGTTGTTGTACCAATCTCAGGCCATTTTGACTACCATGACTCTATAGTAGGTTCAGAGATCTGGGAGTGTAAGACCTCCTACTTTGTTTTACTTTTACAGTAGTGCTTCTTTTATCTGCACTCTCTTTTCTTTCCATATAAAGTTGTTGTTGTTGTTGTTATGTGCCGTCAAGTCAGCCCTGACTCATAGCG
>NW_006921671.1:1077746-1086271 GCF_000298275.1 Orycteropus afer afer
GTCCAAGATTATCTTCTGTGTCTGTGTTAATTGGTTTCCCTTTTCTTTGTTGAAGAGGGTCTGTGCAATCCTTCTGCCTAGTCCGCCATCTTAAAAAAAAATGGCCTTCCATTGGGTTTTATTTTATAGTTTCTTGTAGTAGTGTTTTATAGTTTTCTATGCATAGGTCTTTTGTTTCCCTGGTGAGATATACTCCTAAGTATTTTATCTTTTGGGTAGCTATTATAAAGGATATTGTTTTCCTTATTTACTGTTCAGAGATCTCTTTGTTGATGTAGAGGAATCTAAAATATTTTTGTATGTTTGTCATCACCTGCCATTTTGCTGAATCTTTCAATTAGCTCCAGTAATTTTCTTGCTGAATCTCTTGGTTTTTCTGTGTATAGGAGCCTATCACCTGCAAATAGAGATAATTTTATTCCTCTTGGCCAATGTAGATGACTCCTTCCTTCCTTATTACCCTTGTTAGAACTTCCAATTCAGTGTTGAATAGAAGTAGTGATGAGGGAATCCTTGTCTGATTCCTGTTTGCAAGGGGAATGTTTTCAGGCTCTCTCCATTGAGAATAATGGTGGTTGTTGGTTTCATGTATATACCCTACATTATGTTGAGGAATTTCTCTTCTATTCCTATTTTGCTTAGAGTTTTTAGCAAGAATCGGTGTTAGATTATATCAAATGCCTTTTCTGCATCAGTTGATATGATCATGTGGTTATTCTCCTTTGTTTTATTTATGTAATGGACCATGTTGATTATTTTTCTAATGTTGAACTATCTTGCATACTTGGTATGAATCCCAATTGACTCCAGTATATTATTATTATTATTTTGGATATCCTGTTGGATTCTATTGGCTAGAATTTTGTTGAAGATTTTTGCAACAACTTTCATGAGGGATATTGGTCTGTGATTTTCCTTTTTAGTGGTGCCTGGTTTGGGTCTCGGAGTTAGAGTTGTGTCAAAAAAATTAATTTGGAAGTATTCAATCCTTTTCTATATTCTGAAATAGTTTAAGTAGGATTGGCATCAGCTTTTCTCTGAACATTTGGTAGAGTTCTCCAGTGAAGCCATCTAAAGGACCACTTTATCGTGTTGGGAGATTTTTTGTTGTGATCTATTCAATTTCTTCTTTTGTTATGAGCTTGTTCAAATTTTCTACCTCAGTTTGTGTTAGTTTATGTACATAGTACGGCACATAACAACAACAACAATATGCATTTAGAAATTTATCCAACTTTTCTAGGTGTTCAGATTTGTTGCCATATAGGTCTTCATAGGATTCTGATAATATCCTTTTAATTTGAGTTGGTTATGTTGTGACATTCCCCATTTCATTTCTTATCCATTTTACTTTCATATTACCCTTTTCTTTTGCTAAATGTGCTTATGGTTAGTCTATTTTATTAAACTTGTCAAAGAACCAATTTCTAGCCTTTTTACTTTTGTTTTTTATTATGTCTTTCCTTCCGGTGAATGTAGGTATTTTTTGCTGCTGTTTTCCTAATTGTGGGAGATGTTGGGTTAAGGTTGGGTTGATTTGAGCTCTTTCTTCTTTTTTGATATGTGTATTTATTGCTATAAATTTTTGGGGGGGAGCACTGCTTTTTCTGTATCCCAAAGATTTTGCTGTGTTGTATTTTCATTCTTGTTTAATTCAATGATATTTTTTAAGGTCATTTGTTTTTAAGTAGGTTATTATTTAGTTTCAATGTGTTTGCTTTTCTTTTTTCCTTGATTTTCCTATTGTTGATTTCTAATTTGCAGTATTTTGATGTTTTCAAATGTATTGAGGTTTGCTTTGTGGCCTAACATATGGTCTCTTCTGGAGAATGTTCCATGTGCACTGTAAAAGAATGTATATTGTGCTGTTTTGGAGTGAAGTGTTTCTGTATATGTCTATAAGGTCAAGTTGGTTGATTGTATTGTTTAGTTCTTCTGTGTCTTTGTTGAATATCTTTCTAGTTGTTCTGTCCTTCATTGGAAGTGATGTACTAAAGTCTCCTACTATTATTGTGGAGTTCTCTATTTCTATTTTCAATTCTGTTAAAGTTTGTTATGTATTTTGAGTCTCTTTTACTGGGTACATGGATATTTATTATGGTAATATCTTCTTGTTCAGTTGATCTTTCAATCATTATGTAATGTCCTTGTCTGTTATGGTTATTTTTGTCTTAAAGTCTATTTTATCAGAGATTAAATATTGCCACTCCTACTCTATCTCAATTGCCATTTGTTAGATATATATTTTTTCCAACCTTAATTTTGGTCTATTTTTGTCTTTGTGTCTAAGGTGTGACTTTTGTAAACAGTGTATTAATAGGTTATGTTTTTTATCCAGTCTGCAACTGTCTGTCTCTTGATTGGTGCATTTAATTGAGTTGCCTTCAATGTAATTATCAAAAAGTATGTGTTTATTGCTGTAATTTTGTTATGCCTTTTTTGTTGTGGTTGTTGTGTTGCTGATTTCTTTGTTCTGTATAATTCTCTGTGCTGAGCTCATTTTATTATTATTTTTTTTATCATTTCACCTGTTGCTATTGTTTTAGTATTTACTAAATATTTGTGCCTTTTCTTTTTTTCTATTTTGACAAGAAGGAATGTTAATTTTCACTGAGGTTACCCTGTGGTTTATTATTTTCTTCTCAAGATTAAAACAATCTGTTCTATCTCAAAATTGTCTTCATTTCCTTTCTATTTAGAAGTTCAGTAACTATACTATTTATTCCCTATTTTTTGCTTTTCAGTTGTCTTCATTTACAAATTAATATCTCTGGTTCCCTGTTTTCAGTCTTGTAAGTTTCTTTTAGTTTGGATACTCTTATATATGGGTTGATTTCTAGCTTGTATTGTCATGTGTGTTAATCACAGGTTATTGCCTGCTGTTGTTTGTTCTTTGTCTGAAAGGCTCTCTTTAGCATTTCTTGTAAAGTTTGTCTGCTTTTATAAATTCCCTTAATATCTGTTTATCTGGAAATGTCCTAATTTCACTATCCTCTTTGGGGGACAATTTTGGGTATACAATTCTTGGCTGGCAATTTTTTCTTTCAGGGTTTCATATGTGTCATCCCATTGTCTCTCACCTGCATGGTTTCCACCAAGAAATCAGAGCTTGGTTTTATTGGTTACTGTGGTGGTTATGTTTGTGTGTCAACTTGGCTGGGCCTGGTTGAGTGGCTGCACAACGGGTAGTAGTTATTCCCCAAGATGAGACTGGCAATCAACTCAATGGTGGGATCTACCACAAACAGCTGAGTAGCTGCTATGGATATGTGGTCTTCTTCCCATATATAAGAAGCAACTTTGGGAATGGTCTCTAGCTTATGGCATGCTTGGACCCTGCATGTAGCCATGTCATTGTTCAGCAGCCTGCCATGCTCTGCCAACCTTGGGACTTACTTACAATGGACTTGAATGAATGTCCTGCCATTTGGTTTGTTAACATCGGGACTGTGCCTTTTTACTTGTCAACCTTGGGCTTGTCAGCCTCAGCAGCCAACAGCTGTCCAAGCAAAGAAAAGCTTCTAGCTCCAGTGGGCTGGGAGCAGGAGGTAGAGCTGGACCCCAAGGTTGAGGGGCTTTCACCAAGCCCCTAGAGCCTGGCACTTGGAACTCGGATTTCTAGCCTCCCAAACTGTCAGAGAATAAACTCTTGTTTGTTAAGGCCATCCCATTTGTGGTATATTCTTAGCAGAGCAGCACTAGGTAACCAGAACAGTAGCCTTACTAGATAACTTTTAATTCTTCCCAGGCCTCTTTTAGGATCCCCCCCCCCTTTGGTTTTACAAAGTTTGATTATGATATGTCTTGGTGATTTTCTTTGAGTCTATCCTATTGGAAGTTTGTTGGAAATCTTGAATGCCTATCTTCTTGTCATTCATCATATTAGAGAAGTTCTCTCCCAAGAAATCTTTGATAATTTCCTCTGTAGTTTTACTTTTGTCTTCCTATTCTGGAATTCCAATCACTCATAAATTATTCCTTTTGATGATGTTTCATGTAAATCTTAGGCTTTCTTCATTTTTGGTGGTTTTTTTTTTTTTTTCTGATTGTTCCCTTTAACAAAACAGTATTGATAGATTTGTCTTAAGTCTCTCTAATTCGTTCTGCCATTGATTTAATATATTTTGCCTTTTTAATGTGTTATCTATTTTTGAAATTTTTGGTTTGGTTATAGTATTATTCTGAGGGATTTCTTTTTTTATTATTATTCTGATTTTTCATTAATTGCTTTAGTTTGTTCTTTTACTGTTTTCCTAAATTATTCTAGAGTTTTGTCTGTTTTCTTTAATTTTGTCAGTGTTTTCCTTAATCTGTCTCTTAATCCACTGAAGGTACCCAAACATAATTCTTTTGAATCCCTTATCAGGTATTTCCAATGCCACTTCTTCCTGAGGGAGATTTTATGGCTCTGTATTCTTGTCTCTTGTTTGTACCCCTTTACCTTTTTTCTTGGTGTAAACTGGGATTGTCAGCATTATCCAAGACATTATGTCATTGTATTATATTTAATTAGTGATTATAAGTTGGTGTGATTTACCAGGCTTTTGTTTTTGTTTCTTGTATATTGTTTTGATATATCTGAGTGTGCAGGGCTTGTGTGCTACTCTGTTCACTAGTTTGGCAGCACTTAGGCACTCAGTACTTATCTCCTGTCTATCATTAATCAATTGGTGCAGAAGCAAGTAGTAGCCTCACCCAATGGGTGGAATTGCAGGAGGTATAGACATGGTTGACTCATGTTGACATAGTTACTTTTTGGTCACCAGCCACCAGTGTGGCTGCTGTTGCTGTCTTCACCAATTGGAACCAATTGGAATGCCACTTGCAAATATTCAAAATGGCTATACCATCAGGGCACTCAACAGTCCACAGCCCCATTTGTCTCCTTATTTGCTGTTTCATTCAGTTTCTTCTGCTACAAAAAACAAACTCACTGCCATTGTGTGGATTCCAGCTCATAGCAACCCTCATTGGGTTTCTGGGGTGGTAAATCTTTATGGAAGTAGATTGCCCCATCTTCCTTCTGTGGAGTGGCTGGTGGGTTTAAACCTCCAACCTACTAGTTGGTAGGCAAATGCCTTAGGCACTGTGCCACCCAAGCTTATTGATACTTAATCCATTTTTTTATCCTTCCCTTTGAAGCTCAGGGTTTCAAGATTATCCTCAGTATCTGTTCATTTGTTTCTCATTTCTTTGTAATAGAGGATCTGGGTAGCTTGTCTGCCTGTTCTGCTATCTTGCCATAAGTCTTTGTTTTTAATTTTTAAATTCTTCTTCTTTGTAATCCACCACATTCTAAAACTGATTTAAAGCAATTATAATTATAAATAATTATTTTTACATCAATTCCCATTAAAGCATTGTCTACTTTGATATTTTTATATCATTATTTTAGGTAAATATTGACTTACTGACTTTTACTGTTACTTATTATTTCAGATAGCTTATCTTAATATAGACATCCCAATAGTAGTCTATGTTATTATGTTTGGTGAGGGTTATTCCTAAACTGAAGCTTTCAAGATTTGTTCTGAGCCTACTGGTTTTCTCTTCCCTCCATTCTGTATGCTCTTCATACTTCTCCATATAAAACTATTAGTGTTTCTTTATTTTAACATTCATGTCGGTTCCAGTATTCCTATTAATACTACAAAGTAAGTTTTAAACACCAGAATTCTAACCTAATGATTTTATTCAAATTCCACAACATCTATCATAAAGCACAGTTCTATTAAAAAAAAAAAAAAAAAGCCATTTTTCTCATATTTTTTAATCTATCTATATTATTGGAATGTTGCTATTAAAAAAAAAAAAAAAAAGATGATATCCAGAAATAGTTACTGTTTTAGTTAACTCTTCCTTATGTGAGGCATGGTTCTATCCTTTAGCCTATACAGTGAGCCACTGATTTTGTTTTCTTTGATACATTTTTTGCCTTCTCCCTGAAGACCAGGAGGCCCTGTATATATGAAATCTATTGAAATGCCATATCTTCCCTGTTTAATAGTTGAATTCAGTCATTATTTATTTTACTTAAAGAATCTTTATAGCTAACAGTCTTCTTTAATCCTTTGAACTGCCAATCCAATGAGTAACTATGTGTATTAAACCAAACAAAACCAAACTCATCGCCATCAAGTTGGATCCTGCTTGTAGAGGCCTCTCCTTGGGTTTCCAAGGTGGTATCACTACAGAAGTAGATTGCCCAGTCTTCCTACCGAAGAGTGGCTGGTGGATTAGAACTGCCAGCCTTCTGGTTAGCAGTGAAATAAATGCCTTAGGCACTGCACCACCAGAATTCCCACTATGTGTAGTACTGTGCAAAAATTGTCATAAATTTATAGCTTAAAACAATACCTATTTAGAATCTCACCCACTAATTGTCTTACCTTCAATTCTGAAGGTAAGAAATCTAGGATAAAATGACCAGATTATTTGCTCAGAGCCTCATAAGGCTGATATCAAGGTGTCAGCCAGCTGTATTCCCATTTGCAGTTCTGAGTTCTTTCCAAGCATGTTTCTGTTATTCACAAACTTTAGTTTCTTATGGTTGTAGGATAAAACCCCCATTTTCTTGATGCTTACCAGCTATAAACCACTCTTAGTTCCAAAGACCTCTTTCAGGTTCTTGGCTTATGGCCATCTCCATCTCAACAATGCAGAAACTCAGCCCTTGTATCAAATCCCTCTCACATTTTGTATCTTTCTGACATTATCTTCTGCAGCTAGCCAAAGAAAAATTTCTATTTTAAAAGAGATAGTTCAGTCCCACCTGAATAATCTCACAATCTTAATGTCTACTGATTAAAAACTTTAATTACATCTGCAAAACCTAACAGTGATACCAGGGGCTGGAGACCATGGAGGCATCTTAGAATTCTGCCTACCACAATACTACACTACTCATGCTACTGTCAGGAATGCTATACTGACTATTATTGAAAGTAGTATGTCCATCATTGCAATAATGGAATTTATGAATGAGTTGATAACATATTCTTGAATCAAATAGCCTTATAACTTAACTTTGTTTCTGCTTACATATCATCATATCCATGTGAATAGATTTTGAAATGAACTATCAATTATCATTATCCTTTTTATGGGAGCTCTGGTGGAGTAGTGCCTAAGGCATTTGACTGCTAACCAGAAGGCTGGAAGTTCAAACCCACCATCCATTCCTTGGAAAGAAGACTAGGCAGTCTACTTCTGCATAGATACTGCCTCAGAAACCCAAGAAAGGGTCACTATGAATCACTATGAGTTGGCACTGACTCAACAGCAATGATTTTTTGTTTTTTGTTTTTTATTGTTGGGCACTTCCCTAGGTTATAAGAGTAGGTGAAAATGGTCTTTCAACTCAACTTCTAAAAAAAAAAAAAAAAACTCCTTACTGTGAATGTAGCCATCTATCTACAGATTCACTTCAGTTGCAAGGATAAAAATGAAGCCCTTTAGGTTGGAAGTCATTCAAAATATGATTGGGAATGAGCTGTCTCAACAGAGTAGAACTAACCTTAATGATATAGATAAAGCAAAGTTCAGGACCTCCATTTGCTGATGTGGCACAACTCAAATTGAGGAGAAACAGCTGCAAGTATTCATTAATAATCAGAACATGCAATGTATGAAGTTTGAATCTAGGAAGATTGGAAGTTGTCAAAAATGAATGCGTAAAGATTGATATCCTAAGCTTTAATGAACTGAAATGGGCTGGTTTTTGCCATTTTGAATCAGATAACCATATGATCTACAATGCTGGGAATGACAATTTGAAGAGGAATAGCGTAGCATTCATCATCACAAAGGATATTTCAGGATCTGTCCTCAGTACAATGCTGTCAGTGATAGGATAATATCCATATGCCTACAAGGAAGACCAGTTAATACTAGGATTATTAAAATTTAGGCACCAACTATCAAAGCCAAAGATGAGGAAACTGAAGATTTTTTTATCAACTTCTGCAGTCTGAAATTGACTGAACATGAAATCAAGATGTGTTAATTGTCACTGATTACTGGAATGCAAAAGTTGGAAACAAAAAAGAATTACTGGTAGTTGAAAAATTTGGCCTTGGTGACAGAAACAATGCTGGAGACCACATGATAGAATTTGGCAAGACCATGACTTATTCATTCCAAATACCTTTTTTCAGCAACAGAAATGGTGGCTATACATGTGGACTTCACCAGATGGAGTACACAGGAATGAGAGTGACTATATCTGTGGCAAGAGGCAATGGACAAGCTCAATATTTTTAGTAAAACAAGGCCAGGTGCTGATTGTGGAACAGACTATCAAATGCTCATATGTAAGTTCAACTAGAAGCTGAAGAGAATTAAAACAAGTCCATGAGAGCCAAAATATGACCTTGAATATATCTCTCCTGAATTTAAAGACCACTGTGTTGGATTGGGTTCTCTAGAGAAACACAAAAACCAGCAAAGTATATATATATATTTATTTATTTATTTATTTATTTATAGAGAGAGAAAGAGAGAGAGAGAGAAATTTATCTTAGATA
>NW_006921671.1:1086577-1122758 GCF_000298275.1 Orycteropus afer afer
CAGGTAGGCCACACCCCTGGGGAAACTCCCCCTAGGCCGACCGGCCGCTTAGAACGCAGTCATGTGATCCATCATGGGAACCACCACTTACAACTGGAGTCCAGCCAAGTTGACACATCTTCAACTATCACAACCACCTAAAGAATAGATTTGATGCATTGAACACCAATGACTGAAAACCATAATTATGGAATGACATCAAGAATATCATCCATGAAGAAAGCAAGAGGTCATTAAAAAGAAGAGAAAGGAAGAAAAGACCAAAATGGATGTCAGAAGAGACTCTGAAACTTGCCCTTGAATGGAGAGTAGCTAAAGCAAATGGAAGAAAAGACAAGATAAAAGAGCTGAACAGATGATTTCAAAAAGCATCTCAAGCAGACAAAGCCAATTGCTCTAATGAAATGTGCAAAGACCTGGAGTTAGAAAACCAAAATGGAAGAATATACTTGGCATTTCTTAAGTTGAAAGGACTGAGGAAAAAAATATAAGCCTCTAGTCACAATATTGAAAGATTCTATGGACAAAATATTGAATGATGCAAGAAGCATCAAAAGAAGATGGAAGGAATACACAGTCATCATACCAAAAAGACCTGGTTGATTTTCATCCATTTCAGGAGGTGGCATATTATAAGAACCAATGGGACTAAAGGAAGAAGTTGAAGCTGCACTGAAGGAATTGGTGAAGAACAAGGCTCCAGGAATTGGTGGAATACCCATTGCAATGTTTCAACAAACAGATGTCCTGCTGGAGGCACTCACCGGCTATGCCAAGAGATTTGGAAGACAGCTAGCCACCTGGCCAACTGACTGGAAGAGACCCATGTTTGTACCCATTTCAAAGAGAGGTGATCCCACAAAATGTGGAAATTATCGACCAATATCATTAATATTGCATACAAATAAAATCTTATTGAAGATAATTTAAAAATGTTTGCAGCAGTATATTGACAGAGAACTTCCAGAAATGCAAGCTGGATTCAGAACAGGACGTGGAATGAGGGATATCATTGATGATGTCAGATGGATCTTGGTTCAAAGCAAAAAATACCAGAAAGATGTTTAGTTATGTTTTATTGACTATGCAAAAGTGTTTGATTGTGTGGAGCATAACAAATTATGAGTAACATTGAGAAGAATGGGAATTCCAGAGCACTTAATTGTCCTCATGAGGAACGTGTACATAGACCAGGAGGCTGTCATTCACAAACAACAAGGGGACACTGAATGGTTTAAAATCAAGAATGGAGTATGTCAGAGTTCTATCCTTTCATCTTACTTGTTCAATTTGTATGCTGAACAAATAATTCAAGAAGCTGGACTATATGAAGAAGAATGTGGCATCAGGATTGGAGGAAGAATCATTAACAACCAACGATAAGGTGACAATACAACTTTCCTTGCTGAAAGTGAGGATGACTTGAAGCACTTACTGATGAAGATTGAAAAATACAGTCTGCAGTCTTGATTACATCTCAATATAAAGAAAACAAAAATCCTCACAACTGGACCTATAAGTAGCATCATGATAAAAGGAGAAAAGTTTGAAGTTGTCAAAGACTTCACATTGCTTGGTTCTACAATCAACACCAATGGAAGCAGCATTCAGGACATCAGATGATGTATAGCACTGGGCAAATGGACTGCAAAGGACTTCTTTCAAGTGTTGAAGAGCAAAGATGACTCCTTGAGGACTAAGGTGTTCCTGACACAAGCCATGGTATTATCAATCACATCATATGCATGTGAGAGCTGGACAATGAATAAGGAAGAAAGAATTGATGCTTTTGAGTTGTGGTGCTGGCAAAGAATGCTGAAAGTACCATGGAGTGCTAAAAGATCTAACAAATCTGCCCTGGAGAAAGTACAGCCAGAATGCTCCTTGGAAGCGAAAATGCCCAGACTTCATCTCACTTACTTTGGTCATGTAAGAAGGGGCCATTTTCTGGAGAAGTATGTCATGCTTGGGAAAGTGGAGGATCAACAAAAGAGGGGAAGGCTCTCAACAAGATGGACTGGCACAGTAGCTGTGGTGATGGGCTCAAGTATAGCAAGGATCATGGAGCTGGCGCGGGACGGGGCAGTGTTTTGTTCTGCTGTGTATAGGTTCTCTATGAGTTGGAGACGACTCAGTGGTGCCTAACAATACAGCAACAAAAAGAAATAAGCAACTTATCAATGGCTTAATATATTCAATTCTTTTTTTAAGACAGATTTGCTCTTTCGGATGATTTGAGAAAATAAATTGTTTATACTTCCACAAACTAGACATGAAATCATAAGAAGGATTGATATTAACACTTCTAATTCTGACTTTTGTGGGAACCAAGCATCTTGGGCAATATAGCACACTCAACGTGTGAATCCTTTGGTGCAGAATTTCTTGAGATAAACTGTATAGTGACCTATGATAAAGTTTACTTTTACCTAGAATATTCTAAGCTATATAATGAGTCCAGAATGAAGCCTCCAATGGTGAAAGATAAATTTCTAATTTACTGTTCCATTTAACTGTCAACTTTTTTCCATAAGCCATTGTCTCCCATTCTTTATTAAGCCAGTGAAGGATGAAAGACAAGTTGTGAAATCATGATCTGAGAACTTCTGTTTACAATACTTCTGTGTGCAGATTGTATCTTTTCAGTCCAAGTGACTTTACAGTTTAAAACTTAGAGAAAAAAAGAAGTCCTGATTTTTGAGGCATTTTAAAATAAGTTTCATAATATCAGATGATTCAAATTTATTTATACAGGTATACAAAAAATATCTACTAAGGGAAGGTGATATTTGCTATGAAGAAATTTTTATAATTAATAAAATCTCTTCCTCATACAATTTTTGCAATTGCCTTCTCTTTTGGTGCCCAAGAAAGACAATAACCTCTCAAAAGTAGCTAAATCAAATTAAGTGGGTTTCTTTCCAGTTTTTTTTTCAATGCAAACAAAAAGCATTGTCAAATAATAATTGTTTTATGACAATTCAATTCCAAGGATGAAATTTTAGTTTTCAGAAGATACACATCAAGAACTATTTTCAACCAGCTCTATAAAAAATGCATAACATATATAAGCTTATGTTAGATACCAAAAGTATACATGAAGCTCAGATTACTTATAAAATAAAATGTTGTTCAGTTTCTAGAAGGCAGCACTTTTTCCTATGTATTCTATAGCATGTTGTAAAGACTTAAGTTATAGTGCTTATGTCATACTTATGTGCATCACCTTTGCCAGACTATAAGTTCATCAAGGGCAACTTTCTTTGCCTGTCATATCTTTGATCTTAAATACATTGGTTTTAAATGGAATGATCTATGTCAACTTCAAATCTAAACACATCATTTCCCTTTGCAAAAAAATTTAGTACTTCTCATAGCTAATCTAACCCTGCAGTTTATTTATTTTTGTGCTACAGTGGCTTTAACTGAAACATATGTGTTATGATTTATTTCCCTAAATGGATTCTGAGATCTTTGAAAGTGGAAGATCTTTCTTGGATTCTTTTATTCTCCAGACTCCAGTGCCTAGACCACAGTTAACTGATTCAAGTCCTCTACAGATAATCTAAGCTTAAGAGCAGCCATCTAAGGCAAGTATTGGTCTCTTTCCCTCTGGAGCAAAGAAGAGTGAAGAAAACCAAAGGCTCAGGGGGAAAAAAAATATAGTCCAAAGAATTAATGAACTACACAAACCACAGCCTCCACTAGCCTGAGACAGGGAGAAATAGATACCCAGCTACCACTACCATCCACTCTGATTGGGAACACAATTGAAAGTCTGCACACAGTCAAAGAAAAATGTAGAACAAAATTCAAAATCATAAAAAAGACCAGATGAACCAGTCTAATAGAGATTGGTGGAACCTCCAACATTATGACTCTTAAGGCACCCTTCAAACATGGGACTGAACCCACTCCCACGATGACTTTTCAGCCAAATAATAGACAGGCTTATAAAGACAATGTTGTTGTTGTTGTTATTTGCCGTCGAGTCGGCCCCGACTCATAGCGACCCCTCCTTGAGTTTCCGAGGCAGTATCACTATGGAAGTAGGATTGCCCAACCTTCCTTCCGAGGAGTGGCTGGTGGGTTTGAACCACCAGCCTTCCGGTTAGCAGTCAAGTGCCTTAGGCACTATGCTACCAGAGCTCCTAACACCCTTAAAAAAGACACTTTCCAGAACAATCAACCATATAAAACCAAAAGTGCAACATTTGCCCAAAAACAAATTTCAGAAGACAAGAAGCATAAATGGGGAGATAGGCAAATGGAAATGGGGAAACCAGGGAGGAAGTGGAAAGATTGCTATTATATTAAGGGGATTGCAACCAATGTCACAAAACAAAATGTGTATGAACTGTTGAATGGGAAACTAATGTGCTCTGTAAACTTCTACCAAAACCACAATAAAATATTCAATAAGTAAATAAATATAACCTAGCATTTTAAGAAACCACTGTCACTGACCCAGCTCAAGGACTCACTTTCTTTGACAATACACTGACTTAAAAATTGGAATTAAGTGTCCATATTTTTACGCATTGGTCATTTCATATTTCTAAAAGGTGAATTTTTGGTGTATTCTCAAAAATTGGTAGATAGGGCAACAAAAAAATCCACATTCATATGTTCTCCCCCTTAACTGATGGTATGCCAGCTCAACCTGAGGCAAGCTCTCTGCAGTTCAGCACAGAAATAGGCTTCTACCATTTCCTCTCTAATGTTGTCTTCAATGGTTTCTTCCAGAGACACTAGTCTCAGTGGATGTCCCAAGGGGGCGGGGGGACGTAGTAGTTAAGGCTAAGAAACTTGACTAAACTTGTTCTATCTGACATTATCCAAACTTCACTGCCTGTCAACAAAAACCAAACTCACTGCCATTGAGTTGATTCCAACTCATAGTGACCCTCATTGGGTTTCCTAGGTGGTAAACCTTTACAGAAGTAGATTGTCACATCTTCCTTCTGTGGTGGGTTTGAACTGCTGACCTTCTGGTTAGCAGCCAGATGCCTTACCCACTAAGGCACCAGTTGTTGTTGTTGTTGTTGTTATGTGCCGTTGAGTCAGACCCGACCCATAGCGACCCATCCTTGGGTTTCCAGGTCAGTATCACTACGGAAGTAGATTGCCCCATCTTCGTTCCAGGGAGTGGCTGGTGAGTTTGAACCGCCAGCCTTCTGGTTAGCAGTCATGTGCCTTAGCCACTACGCTACCAGAGCTCCCTACTAAGGCACCAGTTGTTGTTGTTGTTGTTATGTGCCGTCAAGTCGGCCCCGACTCATAGCGACCCCTCCTTGGGTTTCCGAGGCAGTATCACTACGGAAGTAGGATTGCCCAACCTTCCTTCCGAGCAGTGGCTGGTGGGTTTGAACCGCCAGCCGTCTGGTTAGCAGGCAAGTGACTTAGCCACTATGCTACCAGAGCTCCAGAGCTCCTTTAATTTTAACAGTTACTAACACATTGAAAAGGAGAGAAAACATTAAAACCCACTAGAAGTGGAATCTATGATATATACTATATTTACACACTTACCCCATTAGTGATTAAAATGTATTAGTGATTAAAATGTATTAGTGATTAAAATGTACTCAAAGAATAGTATGACACTTCTTGTTTGAGCCAGGCTTCCCTAGAAAACAAAGTCTCTAAGCCTGACTTTTTTTCCTGAGCTGTCAATGTGTCTTTTCAACTGCCTGCTGAGCATGTCAACATAGAAGTCATGCTAGCTTGTAAATACTTGCTTTCATCATAGCACTAGTCAACTGCTGTAGAAATTTGGGGACTATTTTTCTCTTTTCTCTCTCCCTTATCCTCCATCACTTCTTGATTTCAGTCTTACCTTATCCATTTCTTTCTTTGAACTGATTTATATACATATAAATCAGGATATTTACACAGTTAAAAATGTTTTCCATTAGCTAAAAAAAAAAGTCTGAATGCCATAGCATGGTGCTCAAAACTCTAAATATCATAATCTTATTTAACATTTGTTTTTATTTCCATTAATTCTGTTCCAGTTATGAGCTCTGGTGTTGCATTGCCTAAGGCATTTGACTGTAAACCAGAAAGTTTGTGGTTCAAACCCACCAGCCACCCTGTGGAAGGAAGATGGGGCAATCTACTTCCTTAATGATTTACTGCCTTGGAAATCCAACAGGGTTGCTATGAGTCTGACTGGACTCCATGGCAGTGAGTTTGCTCATTCATTTATTTTTACTTCCTTCATTAATCCTGTTTCAATTACAAGCAATTGCTTATTGTTTTTCACCTCCATTCTTTCTCCCATATCTATTTACATAATGTTTCCTCATTTCTCAACTGATATTAATTGCATTTCTTCTTTGATACTGAAATCAAGTCCTCCCTCTCCCTAACAAGTCTTTTAATTTGACATCACAAATTGGAATTAATCATTCCCTCCCTCTTCTGCTTATTATTACTTTCTGCCATTTACATAGTAAGTCATTTTCATGCATATCTTTGGTTCAAAATCTTATTCTTGTTGCTGTGTGCCTATGAGACAATCCCAACTCAGAGAGACTCTGAAGGCTAGAGTAGAGTTTTTCGTATGTTGTCCTAAGCTATGATCTTTACCTGTGATCTTTATGGGAAGGTATCCTTGTAGTGCAATCATTAAAGTGCTTGACTGTCAACAGAAAGGTCAACAGTATGAACCCACTAGCAGGCTCTATAGAAGATAAGATCCAGCGATATGCTCCTTTAGCCATTATAGCCTAGAAAATCCTATGGGCAGTTCTACTTTGTCCTACAGGGTCACTTTGAGTTGGAATTAATGCAATAGCACATAACAACAATCTTTATGGGAGCAGATTGCCAGGTTTTTTCTCCCATGAAGCATCTCATGAGTTCAAACCAATGACATTTAGGTTAATAGTCGAGCACTTTAACCACTGCACTGCCAGGGCTTCTTTTTCACAAAATAGTATTTTTTTAATGTTCGTCATTATTAGAGATACAATGGTGCCAAATATTTCATATAACTATTTATTATAACTATTTCATTGTTATTTCATTATAAACTCTTTTTATTACTCATATGTGTACTCTTCAAATGCCTCAAAATGTCAACTACTCCTCTTGATATTTCTTTGTCAGTAAATAGTGTTATCATCTACCCAGTTGTGTAAACCAAAGACACCTGCAAGTTTTTTTTATTATTTTCCTCATTTTTTGACTAGTTTTTTCTTTTCTTTTGTTTTGTTTTACTAACCCCCTCAGGCAGAAATATCTACACATTTTTCAGTTCAATGTCTCCTCATCCCAACTGTTCCTAATTGGAATACCTAATTTCAAGCTTTTACCACTTTTCACCTGGATTATTTTAATAGCTTCTTGACTGGTCTATCAAGTAAAGATATTCTATTGCCAAACTTATTTATGAAGAGATAATCCATGTATCATCATTTACTTCATTTTTTGCTTTAATATTTCATATATATATATATATATATATATATAATTTTTTAAATAGACTTCAAACATTTCCTTTAGTTTTTTTTTTTTTTTTTTTTTTTTTAATATTTAGGAGCATGTCTTATCAACTTATACTGTTATTCAGATAATAAATGATGATGATACCTTTCCTGTATTGGGCACAAGAGTACTCTATTATCACTGTGTCCTAAATAACATTATCAAAAATAATCCTTTTTGATCTGCTTGAACTTTTGACAAGTAAGTAGCTGATATATGCAAATATATTTGACAGAAAAGTAAAGTCCAACAAATTTGCTGTGCATTTTACTGGAAAAGAATTGTGGATTTCTGGGGATAGTTTGCATATACAATATATGGTTTTTGAATGATTCTTCACAATTGATCTTTGAAGACTTTTATAATGATTAAATAAGACTAGATTCTGAAAAAAAAATTAAGATAGTTCAATTTATGAAGGAAGTTTTTCTATTGCAAAAAACCTTCAAATTTTCTCTAGTAATAGTGGAACATTTTCACTATGACTAATTAAGTTATAATCAAATCAATTATAATTAATTCACAAAAAATAAGAAAGTTTTATACAAATAGGGAAGTAGGAAAATTGATTTTATATATACAAGTATTAAGACTTTACACAGAAGTTCTTTATGGAATATTTCAAAAACTTTTATTACTCACAATTAGATAAGATATTTGCTTCCATTGTTTTAAGTAAAAATCATAGACAAAAACAAGGAATGTCAGGGGAGATAAGGGAGTGAATGACCTCCCTAACACTGCTATCAATTTTGTCAAGTCATATGAGAAAAATCATGAAATAAAAGTAAAAACAATGTTCTTGCACAACTGTATTGTCAAGGAAAATATCTTACCCTTCCCCCCTCATACAGAGATTTTTCTCCTTAACTGACACGATGTTCATACACAATATATTTAATAGTTTAAAAGTTTATACCTCAGAAATAATAATTATATTCTCATATTTATTAATGTAAATATGACACTTAAAATTAAAATCTTACCTCTAATATGCTTGATGATATTTCAATTTCTTTTGTTGTTGTTATTATTGAATTCATTTTAAGGTAAAATATAACAATTGTGATTTAATTTTTATATGCTTTTACTTTTTAAGTAATTGCTTCTATACCTTCAAAAAATGACATATATTGAATAATAGACTACCTGAACTGTCCCTTTACAGTTTAAATTGATTTAGTTTCTTGTATACTTAGTAACTACAACAAATACAAATATACTGAGATAATAGCCGACTCCAAGGGAAAAATATCATTTCTTTCATTTGATGATCTTTTTTTTTCCCCTTAGTAATCTTAATTTTATATATTTTTAATAAACTTTATTTTGTGGACTTATATTCTGATTTTGTTATCCCTTATAAATTGTTTAAGATAATTACAATAACTGGTTAATTTTCAATTTACAAAATACTATTATTATTCATTAATTATTATTGATATTATTTAGTACTTATTATTTAGTAGGAACCACTAAATTGATAGATAGATAGATAGATGCTGTTGTTGTAAGGTGCTGTCCAGTTGACTCCAACTCATAGCAACCCTATGTACAACAGAACAAAACACTGCCTGGTCCCACACAAGCCCCACAATCCTTGCTATACCTGAGTCCATCATTGCAGCCACTGTGTCAGTCCATCTCGTTGAAGACCTTACCCTTTTTCATTGAGCCACCACTTTGCCAAGCATGATATGCTTCTCCAAGGAATGGTCCCTTCAGACTAGATGATAATAATAATTTTGTTATGAAAACAAAAACACTGTATACACAATATGTATTTATATATATGACATATTTTATTGTATATAAAATGTGATTTTTATGTATATTCATTTTATATATATAATGAATCCATTTTAAATATATACAAATATATATATAATGAATTCATTTTATATATAATGAATATGTATATAATGAATTAATTTTATATATACAGTGAATATATGCATAATGAATTTGTTTTATATATATATTAATATATATAAATCACATTATATGTACATAAAAGCATGTCATATACATATAAATATATATCATGTATACAGTGTCTTCATTTTCATCACAGCACTATTATTTTTATAATGCTATTATCTCCATTTTAGAGATTCAGAAACTGTAACATAGAAAGCTAAGTAACTTGCACAAGGTCACATTTGTCCCTAGAATTTGAACCCAAGCGATCTGATTTCTAGGTCTGTGCTCTTTACCAATATGCTATATTGTTTTGTTGTTAAGTAGATTTTACATATTCTTCTAGGGACAAATGTGACTTTTACAGTACACTAGGAAAACTAAATAATGTATTGGTGAAAAGGCATGATTTTTGCTGTAAAAAGACCTGGGTCCAAATACCAATTTTATTCCTTGCCGTGTGATCTTGAATAATCCCTGAACCTTAATTTGGTGGCTAGAGAAGCAAAATGTGAGCATAGCAATATAATAATAATGTTCTCAAAGATGTGGAAAGTAGAAATGAAATGCTTTATGTGACATTTCTTAGGTAGATAGGTAGTAGATAACTCAATAATATCAGTTCTTTTTTTTCCCCTTTCATCTTTGTTTTCCTTCTTTTTCTTTTCTTGTCTTCTTCACTGCTTTTTCTTTCCTTTCTTTCTATGTTTTACCTATTAGTTTTTATTTCTAAGTACCACTAGATAACAGCAGAAAACTTCTAGATAAGTTACCTTTTCCTCCACTGTCAACCAGGAAATATTTATGTCTTGTGCCTCGTTTGTGATCTTTTTCTTTTATGTCTATGCTACTAGAAAATGTCACAAAAAGTTACTGAAACAGTTACTAGTTTCTTCTAGCAGATGTGAAAGTAAACAAAGAGATTTCTTGGGAGAAAGGTAGAAAGAGATTTCTGGGCCACAATAAAGAAGCAGGATTTTTTTTTTTTTTTTCCCAGATATAAGATTAGATAAATAAAAGTGAATAAACAGGCGGAAAATGCATAGTTAGAGGAGTTGAAGCTATTTTTCACTTATATCTCCATATAAATCATTTTGTAAGCAAAGGAGAAACCCCAGTTATTCACATCTGAAATGTCTTCCGGTTTTTATCTGAGCAGGGTGGGGATGATAACTCTAAAGGCTGAGAAAAGGCCTCAACAGAGTGGTTAGAGGTGAGACCAAGTGCTACCACGTTAAATTATCCTTTCCACAAAGGATCCTGCATTTCTTCCTTTTTCCCAGGTCTTTGCAACTGCACACTAGCTGCAGGTCTTCTCAACTATTCAGTGGAGACTGCAAAAACTGCCTACCATATACAGGCAGTCCCCAGTTTATGATGTTTCGAGGTAAAATGAACCACATTTATGACTGTTCTTTTTTTTTTTTCTTTTTTTTCAGTACATCTTATCATTAGTAATATGTACGACATACATTGTTACAATGTGTAAGTTGCTGATGTTATCATTCTTAGATGTTCACTGGCAGATGTTCAATTTTATGATTTACTGTTCAAAACACTGCCATCTAGATTTAGTTTTCTAAATTAAGCCAGAGGCTTCAGGTGCTTGAAACCATTGATCCAAACACTGATCATTTTGCTAAAATTGATAGGCAGATTTGATAAGCCATAAGACATTACTCCAAAATACATGAGAGAGAAAGGAAAAAAAAAAAAAAAAGGACCATACAGACAACTCTTACTAATCTTCTGACTAAAAACACTTCCCCATTCCTAGGAATAATCCGTATGATGCAGAATCTTCTACAAGTGTACTGCTGACAAAATGCCAACACTGTTCAACTCTTCTTCATTGCTGGAGCAGATTTTTATGGCTGTGTATTTTTTAATGTATGTATGAATGTATTAAAATTTATCTGTAAGTGTATATGTAATGTTTTCAAAGACAAAGATTGGATTTATAGATATTGATAATAAAAATCAATGATAATGAAACTTAAAAAAAATGGGATATTTGACTTATATCAGAACTGACTAACTGACAATGGAGTCATCAGCATGGAACCTCATCATAGTCAGGGACTGGACATGTAAGCAAATGTTGACCTTGTTCACTGTGACATCTAGAAAAAGAAAACCCATCTACTTCATACACTGATGCATTTCTGTCAGCTGGCAGAACGTGTGGCACGTGGCAGTCATCCCTCTAGCTTCCATCACTCTCTGGGTTAAAACACTTCCTTGGATTCCCATCACTTCCCTTGTCTGCTCTCAGGACTCTGGAGTTTGGCCCCTTGAAACTCATCCACTGTGGGATTCTGGCAGGCAAGATCTGCTTCTCACTCCCTCACTCTGTCTTTGGTACCACCTGACATGCCTTAACCTAAGTCCTATATCTCATTTTCTCAACACTTATGTAGCTTCCACACTCAGTTAAGTTCTCTCCCATGCTTACTCCTTACTCAGTTCTCCTTATCTTAATTTGATCTGTGTAAATATTATGATCAGTCCTCACCTCCCTTCCAGATCATAGCCACAACTGACTGTTAAAGGAAAAAACCACCCAGTTGTTATCAGGTTTCCTGGGACTTGGTGACCCCATGTGGGTCAGGGTAGAACTGTGTTCCATAGGGTTTTCAGTGGGCTGAGTTTTTGGTAGTAGATTGCCAGGCTTTTTTCATTTCCTGAGGTACCTCTGGAGGGACTGTAATTTCCAACTTTTCAGTTAGTAGGAGAACATATGAACTATTTGTACTACCCACGGACTCCCAAAGTAAAATAAAGGGATGTTAAAATGACAGTCTCCACAGAGCTAACTAACTAAATGCTGTGTTTATCCTCTCTCCAGAACACTCTTGTGATGACGGTAGGAAAAATAAAAACAAAACTATGAGAGTGCTTGAAAACCAGGAAGGATGCCATAACTGACTAAAAGCACTGATATATTTCAGAAAGATACAAAGTAAAGATGATGTTGACATTAAGTTTTAGCATAGCTGAATGATAACCACAACTTAACACAGGCAAAAGGATATATGGTGGAAAAGAAGTAAGTTTTGCCTGCTGAATACTTTCATCTTCTAAAACAATATAAAACAAATAAGGCTAGAGAACCGGACAGAAATGACTTTATTTACTGCAAATCTGATGTGTCATTAGGCCACTCACAGAATGATGAGCTCAGATTTACCTCGAGGTAAAATCAGGAAAAACCTATTCATTCCTTAAATAAATACTTAACTTGCCCAGTACAGTAATAAGCACTGGGGATAAAACTATGAGTAAAAAGTTTCCTGACCTTTGTTCTACTAAAGTTACAGCTATGAAAGGAGAAATGCATTAATCAAACATCACACCCACAAGTGTATAATTTAGATTGGGATGAGGCCTCTGAATAAACAAATGAAAGAAAAATGAGCAAATATATGAAATAAAATATTCCTGCTAAATCACAGGGACTTGGTAAGGTGAGAGATTCGAACAGAGGGTGTTAAGGTCCAGAAATACCAAAGGAAGGATCCTAGATAAATTCCTATTGCTAAAATATATAGAGAGAGTTTCCACACTGAGAAAATAAGTGGACTTCAGCTTCCATTTGTTGATATACTAGAACCAGCTTTATCCACCCACTTTAAACAATTGGAAAAAAAAAAAAAAGGAAAACTGTATAAAACAATGACTTTCAGATATAGCACAACAAGCAGTGCAGAGCAGTTATCCTAAATAGAAGAGAAACAAATAATGTGAGCCCATGATTGCCCCACTCAGTTTACTGCCTACAGAGTTTCCTGGCCATAATGCAAGGAGGAGAGATCCACAGGAAGCCAAACAGTTTCCAAAGAGTGAAGGAGACAGGGCTGAGAATTTGAAGGGGCCAAAGTAACTAGAATTTAGAGTACCTTAAAGGAGACAACATAAAGAAGGAGCTTCATGTGAGATTTGCAGAGGGTTCTCTTCAGTAGTCAGCTTAGTAACTATCAACCCATGCATGTGAGGGAAATCCCTGAGGCCAGAAAAGGAACCACCATAAAAAAGCAGGAGGAACAATCCCAGGGGCTCACACAGGGCCAGTAATATTTTCTGTTCTTAACAAATCTCCCTGTACACCCACTCCTCACTTATTGACACAGTTAATTTCCAAAGGCAAGGTTATCATGTGAAAATTGATGTTAGGTGAAAATGGAGGATAATCCCATCAGGTCGCAAAATGGAAGGTGATCACATCATTACTTAATTGACAAATCACATTAATACATAAGCGACAAGTTTAATTATTACAAAACTGCCAAATTGTGTTGTTACATAACTGCCAAATAACATCATTACATAACCGTGAACCAACTGAGAAGCATAGCCCAGCCAAGTTGCAACATAACTTAACCATCACAGCCAGCATTACTGTCATCTCTCACCTCAGCGTTTGTGACTGCCAGACATATGTCATTAATGTGCAAATTAGACAGAAAGTCGATTTTTTACTGTTGTCATAAATGCAAAATATAGGATAATGAGATAATAAGTGAAAATAAGTATATATGAAGCAAAAACTGATAAAATTGAAAGGAAAAATAGACAAATTAAATCTATGGACCTAGAAAGGAAGCCCATTTGCCTATTTGTGTCTGCTAATATAGTGCCTAAGCCACTTGACTGCTAACCAGAAGGATGGGAGTTCAAACCCGACAGCCACTCCTTGGAAGGAAGATGGGGCAATCTAGTTCTGTAGTGACACTGCCTCGGAAACCCAAGGAGGGGTTGCTATAAGTCAGGTCCGACTCGACGGCACATAGCAACACAACAACAGTATAAAGAAGCCAGAGATCAGATCATGTAATCAAATTCCCTTTCAGGAGAGCAAAGATTATTTAACTTGTGCTCACCAAAAACATTCTATTACTAGTCCTCAGAAGCGTGGGTGATTATTTTTAAAGAATACTAATTAATGAGTACCAAACATTTGAGTAGCAAAAAGAAAAAAAGAAAAGAAATCTGAAAATAATCTCTAAGAATATAAACTAACAAGGAAAACAAAAAATAACTTCAAAAAGTTATTATGAAAAAAGGGTAATAAGAATGATTTCATGATGTAAAGAATATAATCATTGTCACTAAGTTATACATGTAGAAATTGCTGAATAGGTTTATGTTTTGTGCATATATTTTCTCCATGATAAAAAAGATATTATGCATTTAAAAAGAGCTCTGAAAGGAACATATATGCATATAAAAGAGCAGATTACTGTAAAATGATTCTAGAAATTAAAAATATGCTTGTCAAATATTTTTGAAAATAATGGTTAATAGGATGGAATAGTCTAATGTTTGTACCTGAAGTCTAAATTAATGAATTGGAAAACAAGGAGTCATTTTAAAAGTGCAGTGAAATATTACAAAATCTGAGACCACATAGCAGAAGCGATATTGTTAGAGAGATGAAGGGAAGCAAAAATCTCTGAACAAAGACTTACATCTAAAATGAAAAGGTTCACTTCACACATAAGAATAAATATTGAGAAAGAGGGTGACATAAAATTTTAGAATACCAAGAAATAAGAAAAATATTACAAACTCACAGATAGAAAACAGAGACAACATATAAAGCAAGTAGGATCAGATTTCCATCCATCTGCACATATGAGTCAACTGAATAATGGCCATGAAATTCTGAAGAAAAGAGTTTAGAATTATATTTCTGTAATCAGCAAGCCTATTTTTAAAGAAAGGTATGATCATATTAGATATGCAGTCTCAGAAATTACATCATAACCATACACTTAGAAACCATTTATGAAAAAAGTACAGTAGTGTATGTCAACAACAAAAAAAAGAATGTCAAAACATTGAAGTTATGGGATTCAGTCACTTCACATACACATGAAATCTGGACAATTAATAAGAAAGATCAAAGAAGAACTGTTGCCTTTAAATTTAGTGTCAGCAAAGAATATTGACACCAGAATATTGATTGCCAGAAGAATGAACAAATTTGCCTTGAAGATGTACAACTAGAATTCTCTTTAGAAGTGAGGATGGCAAGACTTCTTATGTACTTTGGACACATTCCCAGGGACTAGTTCCTGGAGAAGGGTATCATGCTTGGTAAAGTACAGGTCAGCAAAAAGGAGAAAGACCCTCAATGAGATGGGCTGATACAGTGGCTTCAATAATGGACTCCAACACAGCAACAATTATGAGGATGGCACAGGACTGAGAATCGTTTCATTCTGTTGTACACAGGGTCACTGTGAGTTGGAACTGACTTGATGGCACCCAACAACAACGAGATATAAGAAAAAATGATGAATGCTTATTAATAAAATTTATAAGTAAGGTAAAATAATTTGTACAATTAATATTGTATAACATAATTTTATCTTAAGTAGATCACCTAGACTTCCTTCCACAGAGCAGCTGGTGGTATTGAATCACTGATCTTCCAGTTAACAGTCAAGGGCCTTAACCACTACACCACTAGAGCTCCTTTATCTTAAGTGAAGAGTTCTAAAATAGAAGCTTAACATAAAATATTTTTAGAAGAATGAAAAAGAGCCAAGCTGAAGAAAAATTCTTGTCTTACTTGAAGGAAAGTTGTAATTACTGGTTAAATTGCCTTAAAATTTTGATATACCTTAAAATCAGTTAGAAGAAAAAGGGCAATGATATTTTAAAAAACGGAGAAAAAGAGCAAGAGAAAATAACAGAAGAAAAAAACACAGAGAAAATATAATAATTAAAAAACAGTGACTATCATAGCAGACATAAAACCAAACTTATCAGTGACCAAATACAACGACAAACATTAGACAAAATATATCAATGAATATGACAACTGTGAATTTAAAAAAATTCTTCCTCCACCCTTAAGACATCCAGAATGGATTTTCTTTAATATACTACATATTATTATTTGACATGTGTCTTGCTTCATTCATTTCTGTTATTCATTGAACTTTATAGGCCCTGAGCTTTTAAACACTAATGTATGAAATGTGCTCAAAGTGTTCCTAAGAAGAAAATGTTTATCTTTAAATGATTTAAAAATTAAGGAACATATTTAAAAAGAACTGAGTATCAGTGTTAAAAGTTAGGAAACTGGGGAATAAAGTCAAGAATTAATTAATTAAGATATAAGCAGATATTTGTGGTTGTTGTTATGTGCCATCGAGTCAGACCCGACTCATAGCAATCCCTCCTTAGGTTTCCGAGGCAGTATCACTACAGAAGTAGATTGCCCAACTTTCCTGCTGAGGAGTGGCTGGTGGTTTTGAACTGCCAACCTTCTAATTAGCAGTCAAGTGCCTTAGGCACTATGCTGCCAGAGCTCCTAAGCAGATACTACTAAAGTAAAAAAAAAATGCTGACCATAAAACTAATAGACTTAAAAAGAAAACCTAGAGAAATTCTTCCAAAATAACTATGATATGCTCATCATTTTCTTGTCAAGAAAATAAGGAAGGGGAAATTTTTTTGAAAATTACATATAATGCAGTATATACAGTTATTGATACAATAATGTGATTAAAATATGGTTAGAAACTACAGTCAATTAGTAGAGTTTGGTATTGTTTACAAAAAGATAAATACACCAATGGAATAGAATAGAGATCAGAAACATATCCCCATATTTGACATTAGACAAAAACTTTTTCTGGCAGTAATATTGGTAATTTTGTGAAATGGTGAAAGGATGATATTTTCAATAAACAGTGCTAGGTAAATTGGATACCTATATGGTAAATAATGAATCTTGGCCCACAAATGAAAGCCAGGTAGATTGTAGAGGTAAACATAAAAGACAAAATAATAAAACCTCTAAAAATTATTGAAGATAAAATATTTACCAGCTCAGGGCAGGCAAGAAACCTTAAGTAAGCTACAAAAAGATCTATAAACAGATAACACTAAAGTTAAATTTTTCATTAATCAAAAAAAGCACTAGAAAGTCAATGAGAAGGCGAGCTACAGAATGAGAGACATATTTGTAATAAATATATCTAATTAAATTCTCATGTCCCTAAGGCACATGACTGCTAACCAGAAGGCTGGCAGTTCAAACCAACCAGCCACTCCTTAGAAGGAAGTTTGGGCACTCTACTTCCGTAGTGATACTGCATCGGAAACCCATGGAGGGGTCGCTATGAGTAGAGTCCGACTTGATGGCACATAACAACAATGACAACAACAAAATATATAAAAACATTTATTATTGTGTAATCAATTAATAATTATTTAGTTAAAGGAGTCCCTGGGTCAGTCAAGGAACTTGACTGTTAACCGAAAGGTTGAAGGACCAAGTCCAACCTGAGGCACTTCAGAAAACAGGATTTGTGATCTATTTCCAAAAACTCAGCTATTGAAAATCCTATGGAGCACAGTTCTACTTTGACACACATTGGATCTCCATGAGTCAAGTTGACCTGGCAGCAACAGGTTAATAAAATTTATGTCTACAACTGCTAACCAGAAGGCTGGTCATTCAAACCCACCAGCCACTCCTCGAGAGGAAGGTTAGGCAATCTACTTACATAGTGATATCTCCTTGGAAATCAAAGAAGGGGTCGCTATGAGTTGGATCTGACTCAAAGGCAGTGAGTCTGGTTTTTTACAACTAATATATAAATATGTAAAAGTAGAGAGCCCAGTAACAAAATGGACAACATTTGAACAAATATTTTATTTTTTTTTAAAAAAAAAAGGATGACATTTTCAATAAACAGTGCTAGGTAAATTGGATATCTATATGGTAAACAATGAATTTTGGACCACAAATGAAATCTAGGTAGATTATAAAATGACCAATAAATGTAAAATGACCAATAGATGACCAAATGACCAATAAATATGTAAGAGCAGCCAGACCAGTTTCCCAAGGGAAATTTTTCTAATGTACCACTTTGGGACTCAGATACCTATTGGTGAAGTGAGGGTGAGTGGATGGAGCTTGGACATCTTGGCATGCAGTTCAGGTAGTGTTATGGATTGAATTGCATCTCTGAAAAACATATTTTGTAAAATCCTAACCTCTATGTTTTTTGTTATATGTAGTTTTATTTAAGAACGGGTTGTCTTTGGTAATGATTCAGGGTTAGTGTAGGATGTCACTTAAGTCAATCTCTTTTGTTATATAAAAGAGATTAAACAAGCAAGCTAGCAGAGAAGAGATGGAGAAAGATAGATGCCAAGACACATGGAGACCTCCAAGGAAGCAGTAACTGAAGAGACAAGGACCTTCCTCAAGAGTCAACAGAAAAAGAAAGCCTTCCCCTGGAGCCAGCACCCTGATTTTGAACTTCTATCCTCATTAACTGTGAGAAAATAAATTTGTTTATTAAATCCACCCACTAGTGGTATTTCTGTTATAGCAGCACTAGAAAACTAAGACAGATAGATACACAAGACTTATCATGGTGCACGGTGATGGAGCATGGGGTAGAAGGAGAGCAAAGCAGGGAGAAGGAATACATTTTTTATAGGATTCAGAGAGTTCTAAATGACCTAGGAGTACAGGTTATTATGAAGACACCTTTTTCAAGGGAGGAGATTAAGACATAATTTATTTAACAGCTGTTACCTTGAAATATAACTTTTAAATATTTAGACACATGGTGTCTAGGGCTCCATCTATACTCCTACTCTGTGCTCTGCTAATGTCATAGGTGGGCCTGTATTCACATATACAAATGTCTTTGGCATTTCCTTTATCATTCTTGTTGCACCTCACTCTTACCTTCTAGAAATAATTTTTATTTTTATGGTGTGTGTACTTATTTCTTCCAGTACAGATATGTGAAATATAAACTTTCTCAGTCTTTGTCTGAGAATGCCTTTATTCAGTCCTTATGCATGAATCATAAGTAGAGAATTCTGAGTTGAGATGCTTACCTTCAACATGCTCAAGTTATAATTCTAGTATTTTTACTATTTACTTTGTTGGCAAGAAATCAGCCAAAACTCTCGCTCTCTCTCTTTGTAGACTCTCATTCCTTTCTTGCTTTCTTTATGATTTTCTCTTTATTTTTGATGTTCTACAGCTCATTATGTAATGATATAACTAGGATTGAATTTACTTTTAATCATCCTACTCAGCACCACTTGTGTGTCTTTAAACTGAGATAGTATATTTCCTAGATTACTGATGTTCATTTTTTGCATAAATAACTAAATGTAGGTTCCCAAACACAACAAACCGGAAATTGGGTTCTCCTCCCAGTGCAGACATGATAGCTTAGTTCCCAAAAACGTCATTCAGAAGCAAAACTCCCAAGAGCTTTCTAGCTTTAACATTCACTCACAGCATTTCCTTTTAGATTCCTCTTCTCTTCAGGCACCAAGGGATTTTTCTTTCTTGGATTCAAGCACAGCTATGCATTTATTTACTTATATTTTACACTACTTGTCTACATACATAGGAGCTGTGGTGGCACAATGCCTAAGGCTAACCAGTAGGTTGGCAGTTCATACCCACCAGCCGCTCTACAGAAGGAAGATGGGGCTATCTGCTTCTGTAAAGATTTACCATCCAGTGGGGGTCACTATGAGTCAGAATTGACTCAATAGCAGTGGGTTTGCTTTTGTTTTTTTTGGTGCACATACATGGATAGGCAGGGAATTCAGATCCTTCCTCAGCACTTCGGTCAGCCTCCATTACTTTTTCAAACACTTTTATATTTCTATTCTTATCTTCTTCCCTAAGTAACCTATGTTTGTGGTTGTGAAAAGGAATTCTAGAAACTTGTTTTCATCTCTTTACTAGTTTTTCCTCAATTATTGTCGTTAGTTGCTGTCGAGTACATTCCAACTCATGGCAGCACCACGTGTTAAGAGGAGAAGTGCATTCAATAGGGTTTTCAAGGCTGTGACCTTTAGGAAGCAGATTGCCAGGCCATTCTCTCAAGGAGCCTCTGAGTGGGTTTGAATTGCCAAACTTTCAGTCAGTACTGAAGCTTTTAACTACTTGCACCGAGCTCTGGTGGAGCAGTGCCAAGGCATTTGACTGTTACCCGGAAGGCTGGGAGTTCAAATCGACCAGCCACTCCTCGGAAGGAAGATTGGGCAATCTACTTCCGTATACATACAGCCTTGGGAACACAAGGAGGGGTCACTGGGAGTCAGAAATGACTAGACAGCAGTGAGTTTGTTTTTTTGGGGGGGAATCCTTCACTAACAATTAATTAGAAGCCAAAATCCCATCTCTTTATAATCCCCCTTCTCGGAAGAAAGATTGGGCAATCTACTTCCCTAGAGATACCGCCTGGGAAACCCAAGGAGGAGTCGCTATGGGTCGAATCAACTGGACAGCAGTGAGTTTGGTTTGATTTTGTCACTTTCAATAGTAACTCAGATAAATTTACATACTATCTTGTGAGTCTTCTAGATACTATAGTCCTTTATAATTCTATCTAACATGTCCTACTCTTTTTAATCTCCAAAGCACTAACCTATGTGTTAGTCTCTCTTTGTAGACTCTCATTTCTTTCTTGTTTCCTTTATGATTTTCTCTTTATTTTTGATGTTCTACAGCTCATTATGTAATGATATAACTAGGATTGAATTTATTTTTGTTTATCCTATTCAGCACCACAAAGGTTTTTAATCATCATCATTAGCAATAGAATCAAGATTGGTAGAGTTTCTTAAATGTGAGGTTGTCAGTGATGGGGGGAAGAAGAAGAGGTCATGTATATCATTTCTTGTTGCATTTCACTTCTCCTTTGGAAAACAATTCTTTTTAAATTATGTATTTTTATTTCTTCTAGTGCTGGTATGTGAATTATAAACTTTTTCACTCTTGTTCTGAGAATGTGATTATTTTGTCCTTATACCTGAACCATATGTGGAGAATTCTGAATTGAGATGCTAACCTTCAGCATGCTCAAGATAAAAGTCTAATATTTCTATCATTTACTTTTTGTACATCATAAATATAGGATTAAGAATGGGGTTATTTTGCAACTGGAATGGGCATTTCTATATTAATCTCCAGAGATACCTGGAAGTTTGGTGCTGACTTTTGGTCAAAAAATATAATGTGCAGTTTAAAGTTGGAAACTCCTGTGTAAGCCATATTTACTAGCTTGTTAATTTGAATCTTTTCTTCTTCAGGATATATAGGTAGATGGATGGTATCTGGTTGGATTGGTCACCCAACCTGATATGGGCTGTGTAATCAGTGGGGCATAAAATATCCCTCTGCAATCTTATACTTATGGTTCCCTGAAACTGAAACACTTTCCACAGATCTTCCTGAATCATACCAACGAAACAAGCCACTCCTGCTCCTGCACCGTCCTCATAATCATTGCTATGTTTGAAACCATTATTGTAGCCACTGTGTCATTCTATCTCCATGAGGGTCTTCCTCTTTTTGCTGATGCTCTATTTTACCCTCTACTTTACTTTAAAAAATTAGCAAAGAACTTAAATAGACATTTTTTCAGAGAAGATATACAAATGGCTAATAAGCACATGAAAAGATGCTTAATATTGTTAGTCCTTAAGGAAATGAAAATCCAATCCACTCCCCAACGAAATACATTTCACATCCACTTGACTGCTAATCAGAAGGCTGGCAGTTCAAACCCACCAGCCACTCCTCGGAAGGAAGGTTGGGAAATCTACTTCCGTAGCGATACTGCCTTGGAAACCCAAGGAGGGGTTGCTATGAGTCGGGTCCAACTCGACGGTAAATAACAACAACTCACTAAACTCACTGCCATCAAGTCGGATCCAACTCATAACAACCCCTTCTTGGGTTTCCGAGGCGGTATCACTACGAAAGTAGATTGCCCAATCTGCCTTCTGAAGAGTGGCTGGTGGGTTTGAACCACCAGCCTTCTGGTTAGCAGTCAAATGCTTCAGGCACTATGACACCAGAGCTATCTCACATCCAGTAGAATGACTATTATGAAAAGGAAAAAAAAAAAAAAGTGTTAGCAAGGATGTGGAGAAATCATAACCCTCATGCATTGCTGGTAAAAATATAAAATGTTGTAGCTGCTTTGGAAAATAGTTGGTGGTTCCTCAAAATGTTAAACATAAAATTACCATATAACACTGCAGCTTCACACTTAGTTTTATATCCTTAAGAACTGAAAAACAGGGACTCAGAAAAATAATCATTCACCAATGTATATAGCAATATTATTCACAATAGCCTACAAGTGGAAATAAATGAAGTGTCTTTCAACAGATGAATGAATAAACAAAATATGGTACATAAATAAAATGAAATACTATTAAGCCATAAATAGGAAAGAAGACCTGATACAGTCTACAACATTGATGAACTTTGAAAACATTGTACTGAATGAATTAAGGTAGACACAAAAGAACAAAGAATGTATCATTCCATTTCTATGGAAATGGTTAATCCTTTTTATTAGTAGATTTCATATTTGGGGATTTTCCTATCCACTCAAATTTGTTTCCAGTAATATATGAGAGAGTGTTTCACTGCTATTCATAAGGTTTTCAGTAGCCAATACTTTCAGAAGTGGATGGCCCAGTTCTTCCTCCCAATCTGTCTCACTCTGGAAACTGCTGAAACCTGTCCACCAAGGGTGACCCTGCTGGTATTCTAAATACTGGTGGCATAGCCTCAGCCTCAGAGCAACATGCAAGCCACCACAGTACAACAACCTGACAGACGAGTGGTGGAGGGTCAAGAGGAAAAGGAGAAGACCCTCAACAGGATGAATTGACACAGTGGCTGTGACGATGGGCTCAAGCATAGCAAATATTGTGAGGATGGCACAGGACCAGGCAGAGGTTTGTTCAGTTGTACATAGGCTCCCTATGAGTTGAAATTGACTTGATGGAACCTAACAACATTGATGTACACAGGTTTTTGCTAATTATTAAATTTTATTTTATTGTAATAAAATACATATAAAGTTTGCCATTTTTACCATTTTTAAAAGTACACTTCACTGGTAGTAATTAGATTCACAATGTTGTACACCTTCACCGCTATTCCCAAAACTTTTTCAGGAACTCTATAGCCATTAAGAAGTAATTTCCCATTTTCTTCTCCCTTCAGACCTGGTAACTTCTATTTCAATCTCTGTCTCTATGAATTTCCCTATTCTAAACACAGTTAATTCTTGTTATCTATGGGAGTTATTTCTATAAAATTGCCATACACACTGAATTTGTGAATAATGAAAGATTGCTCCTCTGGAAAACTCAGAGTTAGGTTCTTGTTAGCCTCTGGCCACATAATTTTCAACAAACCATCAACACATAACTTGCTATATGTGTACTTCTGTTTCAAAACACCTTAATTAATATATATTGTTGATTTATTAACATTGAACTCACAGCCAACCACCCAGTATGTCATGCCTGAATGACGATTATCTGACACATATATTTTCTTAATAAAACACTTCATAGCCTTCTTTAATTTAGGAACACACGACAGCATTTCATCAGTGTATAAGAACTGAAATAAGAAGAAAATAATACCTTGTTGTTACTGTTTGGTGCTATCAAATTGATTTTGAACCAATAACAACCCCATGCTGCAGAGTAGAACTGTATATAGTGTTTCCGTGACTGAAATCTGTATGGGAGTGGATCAACAAGTCTTTACTTTGAGAAGCTGCTGAGTGTGTTCCAGCCATAAAATTTTGGTTAGCAGCCACACCCTTAATTGTTGCACCATCAGAGCTCCTTGGGTGTTGTCTTATTAGACCTAGATGTGCACAATGGGTATCTCAAATTGTTTTGCAACACTTTGCATGTCCGTAAAAGACCGCAAAAGTTCCCTAAGTTTGATTTCAGAGTTGCAAACAAATTTTTTGTTGTTGTTGTTGTTTGGTACATGGGAGGTATAAACAACAAAATTGAACCCTTTTCATGTACAATACTGCACTGTCAGTGATGTCAAGTGTTGATCTATGGATGAATAGATAGGTGGACAGGCTGAATGATCAGGTATATCTAAGCAGGGAGGAGTGTGCCCGTGACCATGTATAGGATTGGTGGAAGTTAGAAATATAAAATTAAAAAATTAATAAAGACCATTAGTGTGCAGTATTAATTTTCTACTATTTGGAGAAACCAACATCACTGTAGAATTATTTTACCTTAGGCAACTAAATATAAGTGTGGTTTACAAGAAATGATGTAAAAGTGAAGTATCAAGTATTTAAGGTATTTTTATTTGTTTTTATTATAACCAGTGTTGCAGAAGACATTTGTAAAAGCATATTCGCCTTCTTGTTTATTCCTTCAGATGAAATATGAGGAATTATATTGCTTGGTTAAAGCATGGCCACATTTTTAATTCTTCTAATATAAAGGGGTATGAACATTCAAAAAATGGTTCAAAGACATTATTTTTCCTTGCTCAAAATAGAAACATGATATAGAAATTTAAATGAGACATAGTCTACTTTATGTTTCTATTAGAGAAAGATTAAGCTCACTTAACAGGTTGTTGACAAGTCCTAAGACTCTTATCTTTTAAGTTTACTTCATTTTTATATAAAAACCGAAAAACCAAACTCACTGCCATTGAGTTGATTTTGACTCATAGCAACCCCCTTCAAGTTTCTGAGACAGTAAATCTTTGTGGAAGTAGATTGCCCAGACTTCCTTCTGCAGAGTGGCTGGTGGGTTTGAACCACTGACCTTCTGGCTAGCAATCAAATGCCTTAGGCACTATGCCACCAGAGCTCCTTATATAGAAAGTCCAAATTTGAAAATATTCACTAGATTTTATGACATTCTGTTACATTCTTTTCAATTTAGTCATTTTGCCTTGAAATCAGTTCCTACATCCCTTGGAAAAATATAAAATTTAAGGAGACATTAAACCCAAATAACTTCTCTATCAGAGAAATACTGCTACACATCAAGTCATTTTATGACACTTATGATTAACAGCACATATATGTTGAATGCTAAAGAACTGGTTCTGTATACATATTCTTAAATTTTTAAAGGGAGAAAGGATACTTAAATTGTATGGTGAAATAAAAGTTGTAAAAGGTATCAATTTTTAAACTTGGATATACTTCAAATGTTGGTAAGAGAACTCTGAATTTTAGAATGTACTTTACATACAATAGCTTTATAATTGTGGATAAAATACCAGGATATCTCACAGTAGACTATTTCAAACACAATGGGATTAAATTAATTTAATAACTACTATAATACTTATTTGAAATCTGGACAGTACAAACTGCAGAAGATAAAAAGGGATTTAAAAAGTTACCATGCCTATTTACTGTCCTGAGGAAAAATTTGAAATGTGTGAATCTTTTTTGGTACATATTGGTGATTCTGTACCATTTTCTACTTTAAAGTTCCAGTTTCTTTATGTTCTGAGGTATTCATTGTGTTCATATTGCCTTAAATCAGTACCCAATTCCTTAATGTATCTCTTGTGACTTAAAATTACTTATGCTTATCACTCCTCCCTATCTGGAAATTTCTCTCAGAAAAGCTGGTCTTTATTGTATATTAGATGTCAGTTAACCAAACATACGAACAATTATAAGGACGAAACAGTAATGGACAACTTTTTGTTCTGCTACACAATAGGTTGCCATGACCAGGAACCAATTTGATAGCAACTAACAACAACAATGCTATCAAACTGAAATGTTTTTCTAACCTGTCTGATGACAATAATTACCTAGGTTGTATATAAAATACAGAAATTTGAGAAACTCCCAAGCTCTATCTCAGATCAATTGACTGATCTGTTTAAAATAATGCAAGCAAATTAATGTGTATGTGTGTGTGTTTATATGTGTGTGCATATTTTACAAAACACCTGACACTATATCTGCCTTTCACATTTAGAAAGAAATATAATTTATATAAGATAAATTGGCTCTTTGGAGGAGAATTTGTCTGACAGATGATCCAAAAAATAAATAAATAAATATCCTGCAAAAATATGAAATATACTGCTTTTCAATGTGGTAAAGAAGAAAGGTTTCTCTATCCACTTTTATTGCACAGTAATATAATAAATAGCATAGCAGCAAATATCATATTGTCAGTGTTCAAGAATATTACTAGTCAGATAATAACTACTTCCTAGAGGGAAGACAATATGAAAGGGGGCAGGGCAGAGAAGAGATTTTGTCCCAGTGAAGAGAGCTACTTTTCTTCTGTTGTCTTCATGTTTTGATTAGATTTATCTTCCTTTTAATAGTTCATGGGTTTCAAGTTTCTCTGTATGCATCAAATCTTAACTTCCCACTTAAAATCCCTTGACACCTTGGGACTCATCTACTAATGCTTAATTGACTCTTAAGTTTTCATCCTCTAAGATTCTTTTAATTACTAAAACACGTTGTGTAGTTGCTCCACTTATTAAGCATAAACTTCCTCAGATGGTTTTACTTGGCTTCTCTCTACGTAAGTTTGAGAAGGCACCTGAGGCGGTTAAGTTGTGTGCCAGCTTGGATGGGCCTGGATATGAGTGACTGCACAACTGGATACAGTTATTCCCCATGGTGAGACTGGTAATCAACTCCATGGTGAGATCTACTGGACCAGCTGAGTACCTGCCTTAGGAGTGTGGTCTGCTTCCAGTCTGCTTCTTGTGTAGGAGAAGTTTTGAGAAAGGTCTGGGAGTTTTTTGGCACAGGTGTGTAGCCAAGTCTTCATTATTCAGCAGCCTGCCATGTTGTCTGCCAGTCTTGGGATTGTTCTGGACTTGAATCAGTGGTCTGCTATGAAAAAAAAATAAAATAAAACAACCAAACTCACTGCCATAGAGTCGATTCTAACTCATAGTGACTCCCATTGGATTTCCGAGGTAGTAAATCTTTGGAAGTAGATTGCCCAGTCTTCCTTCTGTGGATTGGCTGGTGGGTTTGAATTGCCAAACTTCTAGTTAGTAATCAAATGCCTTAGGCATTATACCACCAAAGCTTCTTGTGGCCTGCCACATTATCTGCTAATTTGGGGACTGTGCCATTTTACTTGTCATCTTGGGCTTGTCAGGCTCAGCAGCCAGCAATTATCTAAATTAAGAGATGGCTCCAGCTCCAGTGGGCTGGGAGCAAGAGGCAGAGCTGAAGCCCAACGTCAAGAGGCCTTCACCCAGCCCCTGGAGCTGGTACACGGAGCTCAGACTTCTAGCTTCCTAAAGTTTAAGAAAATAAATCCCAGGATGTTAAAACCACCCACTTGTGGTATTTCTGTTAGAGCAATACTGGAGGACCAAAATGGCACCTTTCAATTATTTTTTATAAGGAGCGCTGGTGCTGTTATCAGTCAGAATTAACTCAATGGCGATGAGTTTTTAATGTATATCCAACAAAAATCTAATATATTACCAAATTATTAAAGAGAGAAGTAAGGGTTTAAAATTCATGTAAAATTAAGAAGACACCATTAAAATAAGAAGTATTTGCAATGATTATTTTGGGATGGCAATATTCAATAATACAGCTGAGATTTTCCCAAAGAAATTAAAACAGTTCAATATTCATATTCAGGAAGTATATGGGGCAGAGTAGAACTGGGTTTTTGGTTTGCAGCAGAGTGCTTTAACAACTGTGCCATCAGAGAGCTTCATGGTCAGAATAAATAAGCTGAAAACACCAGATGTTGTTAAGGATGTGAAAAAACTAGAAATTTTACTTATTTGTGGTAGAAATAAAAGATGGCACAATGATTTTATAAGACCTATTACTAACTCACTGCCATCAAGTCAGATCCGACTCATAGCGACCCCTCCTTGGATTTCTGAGGAGGTACCACTATGGAAGTAGATCGCCCAATCTTCCTTCCGAAGAGTGGCTGGTGAGTCAATTTCTTATAAAAACAACCATACATCTACTCCTATTTATCCAAAGAAAATGAACATAAATGTTCGTAAAAAGAATGCTCACATAACACCTCAAAACTAGAAATAGTCCAACTGTTCATCAGTGGGAAAATGGGTAAGTGAACTGCAATGTATTCAGAAGATGTAATACTACTCAGCAATTTTAAAAAAGTGTGTGTCTAGGGTGGGAGGAGACTACAAATATATGTAACTACATGAATGAATCTAAAAACAATGATTTGATGAGTAAAAGGAGCAAAACATAAAGCAGTACATTCTGCATGATTCCATTTTATATGAAGTTTTAAGATAAGCAAAACTTAGGTATTAAAAAAAAGGGGGGTGGGGACCTCTGGTGGTGTAGTGCCTAAGACATTTGACTGCTAACCAGAAGGCTGGTGGTTCAAACCTACCAGCCACTCCTCAGAAGGAAGATTGGTCAATCTACTTTCGTTGCTGGAAAAAAATAATCAGAGCAATGCCTTCCTCTGTTGGGTTAGATGTAGAGTATTTGTTGTTGTTGTCGTTATATGCCGTCGAGTCGTCCCCGACTCATAGCGACCCCTCCTTGGGTTTCCGAGGCGGTATCACTATGGAAGTAGGATTGCCCAACCTTCCTTCCAAGGCGTGGTTGGTGGGTTTGAACCGCCAGACTTCTGGTTAGCAGTCAGGTGCCTCAGGCACTATGCTACCAGAGCTCCTGAGTATTGTTTAGGATGGGGAAATTTTCTGGGGTGATAATATTCTTTTACATACAAATAGGGGTTTGGATTAGGCATTTATCAAAACTCAGCAAATACATATTTCATTGTACATACAATTTACTTTAAGAAGAAAATAATGGAAACAATCATTTGTGATTAGCTGCTAATCTAAAGTTTGTTGGTTCAACCCCACCTAGTGGTACTATGCAAGAAAGGCCTGGCAATCACTTCCATAAAGATTATAGCCAAGAAAAATTTTCGGAGCAGTTTTACTTTGTAACATGTGGGGTCACCAGTAGTCAGAATAGACTCAATGGTATTGAGTTTTATTTTGATCTGGTTTAGTTAATGTTAGGAATACTGAAGTATTTAGGGAAAGCATACTAATATCTGTAATTTACCTGGAAATACATTAAAAATTCTAAAACGAATTGCTGGATTAAAAAAAAAAAAATACTGCCATTGAGTTGATTTTCACTCATAGTGACCCATCCTTGGGTTTCTGAGGCAGTATCTCTACTGAAGTAGATTGCCTAATCTTCCTTCTGAGAACTGGCGGATGGGTGCTTGAATTTGTGAAAAAACTGAATATGGTAAAATATTAATGGTAGGATCTAGATGGTGGCTACGTGGATGGTCACTTTCTATGAAAATTTTCATAATAAAATGTTAGGAAGATAGGCAGATGAGATGATACATGGAACTATGTGGCCAGATTGGCTTTTGATAGAAAAAATGTCACTGCTGGAATTTGGAGTGACCACTACCGTGACACCAGAAGAACTACTTGGTACCTGGCTACCACTACTTACCACAAGGATCAGAATCACAACAGAAGGTCCTAGACAGAGAAGGATTTAAAAAAAAAATTGTAAAGGAAAATTCAAAATCTTAAAAATAGACTAGACTTACTGGTCTGATAGAGACTGGTGGAACCCCAAAGACTGCAGCCCTCAGCTACTGTTCAAGCCTAGAACTGAACTCACTCTTAGTGATTAATTTACTGCCTAACTGTAGACCTATGAAGTGAAAAACAACACCCTTGAGGGACGTAACCCTCAGAATAATCAACCAAACAAGACCAAAAGTGTAGCATTTGCCCCAAAACAAAGCTCAAAATGCAGGAAGGGGCAGGAGAGAAGGACAAATAGAAACGGAGAACCCAGGGAGGAAATGGGAATATTGAAGGAATTGCAACCAATGTTATGAAACAAAATGTAAATAAATTGTTGAATGGAAAACTAATTCGTTCTATAAACTTTCACCCAAACTACAAAAAGTTGTTGTTCTTACTGTTGTTTTAAAACAAACAAACAAAAAAAGAATTTGGAGTGATAAAGGGAGGCAGAGAAGCAATACTCCTGGAATGAGCCAACTCTGTTACAAAGAAAAGAAATGAACAAAATCTAGTATGATATAAAACTCATAAATCTCAGTTTGTGGAATTATAAGAAATGTCTGGGCATTTTCTGTGACATAACTGCTCATCCATTTGTAAGATTCTTAAGGGCATAGCCAGCATAGCTTTTTCCTTCTCTGTACACTTTGCACATAGTGACCATTCATTGACATTTAAATTAATCAAGTGTTCCTCTTCTTCCTCTCTCACATACCTGAATCATGCCAAGGGCCAAATACTATAATCTTACACCTGCATGAAGAATCTCCGCTTCCATGTCTTTACGTTAATTCAAAACCTACTCTTCACTATTCTACTTAGGCATCTTTTCTTTTGCTCTCTTCAATGCTTTGGCGTGAAAGGCACCATCATTTCATTTTTTTCAACTCCCTTTGACAGCTGATGCAAGCTGGCAGGAAATGAAAGGTATTTAAAGTGTGGCAGCAGGACTCAGTTCACATAAAACAGTCATTCTCTCTTCTGATACTCTCATGATTGCTCTGAACTGTGCTAAGTTAACCAAGGCCCATCTCTCTATAGTACCTCATGCAGGATCTGCGTTTCCCTTAGAGGTGCATGTTCTCGTTCATTTGTTTGTATGTTTGTATTTTCTGTGACAAGTAAGAATGCATGACAGTAAGAGATGAGGTGTATTTCTAATGGAGTACTGCTAGAGTGGACTGACCTGAAATATGCCATTATGGGCACCAGTGGTAACCTAGGAATCCTTTGTGGAAAAGGAAAGCACCATATAGAAACACTGGTAAGACATTCCCTAAACTCAATATGCCATACAGAGACTAGACATTGAAATCCAAAGCAAAACATTACTTTCTTTCTCTTCTTCTTCTTCTTCTTCTTCTTCTTCTTTTAATGACCAAAAGGATCAGTAAAATTTTACCTTCCAGGTTGGAAGAAGAAGAAAAAGTCAAATGAGTTAAAAAGAAGCATGTACATTCAAAATTTAAATTTCTTGCCAGTTCAGCAATGTAAGATGTCATGGGTAACATAGGGAATACTTATTTAAATTTTTCACATACTCTCAGAATGAATCAGGATTAAAATGAAAGTGTGCATATAGTAGTGAAAAAGGAGCAAATTCCCAAGCTTTCTTTTAGGTGACAGATTAGTCATTTAGGGCCTTTACATCTAAAAAGCAAAACAGCAACTGGTATTTGCTTCCTTTAGAAACAAGCTGGTTAAAAATAGTCCTCTAGATGTTTTTGTTCACAGTCTAGTATATACCATTTAAAAAGCAAACCTTGTCTCTAATGCTTATCAAAAAAATAAGGAATGTTGTAAATACATTTGATCTAAGAGGCTTTTACCTGATCAAACACAATTAGACATATAAACTCTGCCTTAAGTAGCCTGACACATACAAACACTTTAAAATGTGTTTAGATTTTTCAGCACACCTCATATTGGGAGGGCTGTTTTCCCCCCACTAGTTTGTTTGATTTGTTGTTTTGTTTTCATTAGTAGTGTTATATACAAAGTAGGTTAGTGGGTATGTTTTAATTATCAAAATGTAAAAATAAATTTGAGAAAACATCTTCATTTCAAATGCAGACTTTCTCTTCTATACTCCAGTTGTTACTAGTACATACACATTGACATACAGACAGAGAAGGAACATGACATAGATAAAGCAAACAAAAATTGAACAAAACACAGGAAGACAACATTTACAATCCAGCTGACAAAGCCAGTCACTTCACTTTAAATAATGTGGCAGACTGCAAAACTATAGTAATTACTAGAATTTCATTTTCATTAACTAATAAACCAAGGAAAACAATTTAAGTATCTGAATGTCATTTTTCAAATGAAAATAAACTGTAAACATTTGAATAACATCACAGCAGGGATAATATACCTAAGGAAATCTATTGAAATATGCTAGTGGATTCATCCTCTTCTATCACATTAAAACTGCAATTGACTGTAAACCTCCTACCACTCTCCACTGAGACTTTAATTGTAAAGATTCCTGTTACATATCATATTAGAATTTAGTTAAAATTGTAGAACACATTATTTCCAATCAGACAGCCAACCATCACTCACAAAGATTTTTAAAAAGGTGATTAATAATTCATCTCAGATAAGGAAAAGATCTATATTTATACCATCTTCTCAGCCACCATAAACTACCTGACAATTGTTCAGTAATGATGCCCAGTAAATTCTTTAAAATGGTAATTTGTCATTCTGTCACTTCATTTGTGACCTAAAATTCCTCACTTGAGGCATCATCAAATAAATTAATCACTTTCCAGGATCCATTTCTCTGTTCTGCACGTTATTATGCCCGGGCTCTCTGGTGTTTCTCTTCATTTACATATATTTAATGGCTGAGCCGTGGTTCACGATGGCACATAACGCACACATCTCATTACAGGTGAAATATTCTAACTGCCACTATCACTGGGAAAGAAAATAACTCTCCCAATTTAATTTTCCTGATATAACAAAACCATGATTCTTCACTATGAAATGTTGATGCCATCCATCAGTCACAATCAATAAAATCATCATAGAAGTACGCCTTCTTCAGCATCTTTCCTTCATACTCGTATTATTTGAGGAAGGTAATTAAACTCATAATATGTAATGAATGTAAATGAACTAAAAATCCTCATGTTAGCTCTCTAACTATGCTTATTTTACAGCTTTCATTTAAAATATTTCCCCCACAACTTACAAATAGGTAAGACCTGAATAGAGAGGCATTAGATGCAAAGATGATATTCATGAAGAAATAAAACTAATTTTTAAAGGAGCATATTTAATGTAAAAGTGCCAAATATTACTATTTACGTATCTTTCACTTCAAATGATATATTCCCTTTGGATTTATATAGTTTCAGGTGTCCCTCAAATGTAGTTAATAGTTTGAAAGTAAGTTATTTCTTCACAATCTGGTTTATTTGATTCTTGCCATTTAAGGCTTGTAGGTATGGTTTGCTCTCAAATAAGAAATGATACTGTTGAGCTGAATCTTGACTATGTCTGCCTGAAGAAACCTATAAAAATACAGATCAAAGAAGCAGGATATTTTACAAACAGTGGTTTGGGAATTAGCACTTCAGAACTATTTCTACCTACTGTAAATATTCATCTCAAATTGCTATCATATTATTTTTGTAAAGGTCAATAGGGAGTGTTTTAAAGTAAACTAGTGTCACATAAACATCACCCACCTCTCTAAGTCTGTTATGACTTAATTTAACATTCATTAACTGGTTCTCCCTATATCCTTAGGAGCATTAGTTTCAGGGGAATGGTGCCTTGCAGAAGTCCATTTGAAATGAGGATTCCCTTCATTATGAATTCATCATCAAAGAATGGCGACTTTCTTTATCTTGGAACTGGTCCCTGTTTGCCTGTTTAAAATAATGCTTGAGAGAGTGTTGAAAATAAGGAGTGAAATATTAACTCTGCCACTTTGAAACAAAGGAGAAAGTAGGTGAATATCACTGCTCCACAGATGAATGACCTAACTACAATATTGACAAACCATCTACACTGTACTACCTTCCTTCCTCATTAATTATCATATAGTTATTTTTAATGGGCACTTATTTAAGAAAAAAAAAAAAAAAAAAAAGACTGTGTGTGCAGTTTTGCATGCGTTTTCATTAGCACTCCGGCAGTCTGTTAACCTAAATCACATCCTCCAGCACACAAATCCCAGTAGACTTTGCTGGAAAGTAGTGTCTGACCACTTTCTGGAGCTCATTGGTGACGGCCTGAGTTGCGTCTGGATTTTGAGAGTCATCACCTCAGACTGAAGGAGGAGCTGGGGGAGCTTTCATGGGGGATCCTATGTGACACTGAACTGAAGCCCTAGATAATGTTGTACAATGAAATATAGTTGATTGAATCTTCAAGTAGACATCAAAGTGAGTTAGAATGGCTGATTGTGGTGACGATGACAAGGGAGAGGAAAAGAACTTCCATCACAGTTAAAACAGATGTAATTCACATCCTATCAAAAATTGGGGTAAGATGTAGTGGTGTGAATTTTAGAGAACTTAGGACTGGAGGTTATTAGAAAATCTCACAAAGACCATAGCCAGTTAACACTAAGTATTTGTATTTAACAAACGGAATAAGAAAAATTGATTAAGCCATGTCAGACAAAAGCAAAAAGAGATAGAGAGAAAATATTATTTATGATGCATGAATGAGGACTATACATTTTAGCAAACTCGATTCCCCTGTATAGTCAATGAACTAAAGTGCTAGCTCAGGTGGTAGTTACCAAGTAAAGAGGTATGATGATGAATAAGGCTCAAGGCATGAACAAAGAAGAAAGAGAAAAGATCCTTACAAATATAAATGCATATATTAATTATGTTAAATGTACCACAGAAACTAGCAATTGTCCACATTGTGGAATACTGCACTTAACAAGGCCTAGCCTTTAACTGGGATAGGGAGCATTTCTTTATTATTTAAATAATAATGTCCTCTTTTGCAGAAGAATTGACTCTCCAGTCATATTTATAATTCTACTAACAAAAGATGCCTATACTAAATGTCCTTTGATATTCTACTCATAGAACTCTCCTCATTGAGATCTGTACCCCAATATGGCCAGAAAATATAGTTAGTGCTAGTGATTGCCTATGATATTTCCAATCACCTCGTATGCATGTGAGAGCTGGACAATGAATAAGGAAGACTGAAGAAGAGTTGATGCTTTTGAGTTTTGGTGCTGGTGAAGAATGCTGAAAGTACCATGGACTGTTAAAACTAACAGATCTGTCCTGGAGGAATTGCAGCCAGAATGCTCCTTGGAAGCAAGAATGGCCAGACTTCGTCTCACCTATTTTGGTCATGTTGTAAGGAGGGACCATTTCCTGGAGAAGGATGTCATGCTTGGTACGGTGGAGGGTCGATGAAAGAGGGGAAGGCCTTCAACGAGATTGATTGATACGGTGGCTGCAATGATGAGCTCAAGTATAGCAGGGATTGTGGGGCTGGTGTGCGATAGGGCAGTGTTTCGCTCTGCTGTGCATGGGGTCGCTATGAGTCGGAAACAACTCGACAGCTCTTGACAACAACAACAACAGTGATTGCCTAAAATTTTCTTTTCTGAGACCACAGAAAATTTGATAAGCCAGTCAAACTCCTAGTTGTGGTTGCTAAAATAAATGCTGGATGGTATTATACAATTAAATTGTAGTTCCCATACAAAATCTAGTAAACCCAAAGTAGCAAACAGTTCAGCCATTCTTCTATAGCCAAAGGCCAATGTTTTCGGGCATGTTGTTGTTAGGTGCCATTGAGTCACCTCTGACTCACAGCGACCCTGTGTACAACAGAATGAACTACTGCCCAGTCCTGCACCAGCCTCCCAATCCTTGCTATACCTGAGCCCATTGATAAAACCACTGTGTCAGTCCATCTCGTTGGGGGCTTTTTTGTTTGTTTGCTTGGTTTATGAGCAAAAATAAGCAATTTTCCCTGTGAAAACTCATTATTGAAAATTCAGAGTATCCTTGAAGGCAAAGCAAATAATGTGCTGGGGCTCAGACAAACTGGATTCGATCCTCTACTTAACTAAATACTTTTGCATAAGGTATTTTCTTACTTGGAGTCTCCTTCTCCTCATCTGTAGAATGCGAATAATGTTTTTAAATATAAATAAATAGATAAATAAACAGCATTTAATTAACAGGGTTTGTTATGTTGTTATGTGCCCTCGAGTCAGACCCGACTCATAGTGACCCCTCCTTGGGTTTCCAAGGCAGTGTCACTAAGGAAGTAGATTGCCCCATCTTCCTTCCGAGGAGTGGCTGGTGGGTTTGAACCGCCAGCCTTCTGGTTAGCAGTCAAATGCCTTAGGCA
>NW_006921671.1:1122858-1137162 GCF_000298275.1 Orycteropus afer afer
ATAGCGACCCCTCCTTGGGTTTCCGAGGCAGTATCACTACGGAAGTAAGATTGCCCAACCTTCCTTCCGAGGAGTGCTGGTGGGTTTGAACCACCAGTCTTCTGGTGAGCAGTCAAGTGCCTTAGGCACTATGCTACCAGAGCACCTAATTAACAGGGTAGCTATATCAAAATCAATCAGCAAATAGGTGAAAATTATAAACTTTAAATATTTGGCTAATTACATTTCTATATCTTTAGAGAAAAAAAAAAAAAACACTGCCATAGGGACAATTCCCACTCTTAGTGACCCCCATTGGGTTTCTGAGGCAGTCAATCTTTACGGAAGTAGATTTCTTTACTGTATGTATAATTCATCAAAAATCTTAAGGAAGATTTCTCAGGATCACTGTGGTAGAGATCATGATTGCTCACCCATATCCTGTTCTCTCTCCTTTCAGGCATTTGGAAAGAATAGCTATTCTCATTCCCTTGCAGTTAGGAAGTGACTTGTGACTAGCTTTGACTAGTGGATTATAAGTATGAATGGGAATTTTAACTGTTGATGTGAGGCTCCCCAACATTCTTTTCCTCTGCATTGTGATCATGAAAGAAAAATTGGGTTGAGATAAAGGTGTCACAATATTGAGGCAACAGGGCTGGCTGAATCTCTATGTGAAGGAACACTGAATTAGTTGAAAATGAACCCAATTTTGCAAGGAGGAGAAATAAATCCTTGTTCTTTTAAACCACTATGGTGGGCACATAATAATGTGACCTCTAGTGAATCATATCCTTGTATAATCCCTTTCCTTATAGGGTATGCCAGAATCTGAAATTTCCTTCTTACCAATAGAATATGAAAAGGATTATGGGATAGCCAATCCTTTGAACAAAGGGGCTCTGGTGGTGTAGTGCCTAAGGCATTTGACTGTTAATCAGAAGGCTGGTGGTTCAAACCCACCAGCCACTCCTCACAAGGAAGGTTGGGCGATCTATTTCTATAGTGGTTCCACCTTGGAAACCCAAGGAGGGGTCGCTATGAGTCGGAGCTGGCTCAACAGCAATGAGTTTGATTTTTTTGGTTAATCCTTTGAACAGATTATGATATATGGAAAAGATGATGGAATGTTACATCCATGACCATGTATGTTATGTAAGACTGTGTCTTAGAAGATAGGAGTAGATACTCTCTTATTGGTCTTCAAGAAACAAAGTGATACGGTATGAACTGCCTATGAAGAAGACCATGTAGCTGGAAAGTGTGAGAGACCTCTGTGACGTGAGGACAGTCCCCAGCCAACAGAGAGGAAACAACTTTGGCCCCCGGTCCTACAGGCTTAGAAACTTAATTATGTCAACAATTATGCAAGCTTGAAAGAGGACCCTAAACTGCAGAAAGGAATGCACCCTCGTCAACACAGTCACTTGTAAGAGCAGAGGACTCTGGTAAGCTATGCCTCAACTCCTTATCCTAGGAAATTGTGAGATAATAAATCTAGCCTCTAAATTGTTAGTGACTTTTAAGAAACATATACAACTCTTGGGATTTGGAAGTTTGTTGTTTATTTTTGCTTGTTTTATCACTACAGACAGACATCTGACCTATCCTGATTAATATTTTAACATTACAAAGTAATGTAGGAAAAATAGGTTCCAACTGCCGATACAATTAGGATAATCAGTTGAATGATTATAACCAACATGAGTACAGAAAAATGGATGGATATTATTCAGAAGGGTGTTGCACAAAGCTGGAGAGAAGTGTGCTACTGTACTAATCTCTCACATTATTGTGCATTGGGTGATGAAAAGAAGACATACTTCATGAATTTCAAGATGTCACAGAGCTTAGAATAATAGCAAAAACACTAGATTTCAGAATAACAGGTAAAGATAAATCTAGCAAATATTAATTAAGCATAAATAAAAGGTAGGGTTTTTATTGCCAACTCTAGACCTGACCATTAGCAATTACAACTACTTGACATCCACTCCATGATCTGAATTTTTTCTTTCTCATCTAACAAAAGAGGAACATAAAGTGAAAGATCTTTTATTCTGAGAAAATTTGATCACATTTAATCTGGTATCATCCTCCTCCTCCCTAGCATCATTTTATATATATATATATATATATATATATATATATATATATATTTCAAGGACTGCACAAGATTTTGTACAGAATGAAAAAACAGACACAATTGCTACATATAGAAAACTTTACATTGAAAATACCTATGTGCACTTGTTAAAAAAAAAAAGAGAGACATGGATATAGGAGAAATAACTAAATACACAATCCTTATATACGCAAAGAACTAAATGCTCTAAGACTTTGAACACGTTTGGTTAGTGAATCCCAGAATGAAATCTTAAAGTTTAACAAATTCAAAAAGAAAATTCTTTAACTACAGTCATTGTTTGTTTGCTTGCCTGCATCTTTCTTTGCTTTAGGGTTTGAGCACTAAATAACTCATCAGAAACAGTTCTGGTTACTTCCAAAAGGCCGCATCCTGAATGTAATGACAAAGTGAAATATTCTTTCTAAGTTTGCAGAGCTGTGTAACATAAAGAAACACATTAAGTAATTAATACATCTCTTGTACATCTTCCCAATGGAACTCATAAGAGAGCTTGGAAGATCTCTTTGTATACAAGTTTAATAATTGATCATATTCTCTACTGTTCAGTTAGTAGAATATAAACACAGAACTGATTGAAAGTATGTGACTGTCTCTTCTAGTCCTTGATTCTACCAGACCTTTTCTTTTTTTTCTTGATGGACTTTTTTAACCCTTTGTTACAAAATGTTAATATGGCCTGTTTTATTTTTTCTCCCTTGATATTTGTCTGCAATAGGTGCATTGAATTCTATACCAAGAGTTCTATGTTGTCATTATGGAAACATTTAAAAGGAAGAACTTGTCCATAGTGTATAATGCTGCTGCAGTTTGGATGGGCAGTGGGTATGAGGACTTCAGCATTTTCAGTAGAACACTGTCCAGTAAATATATGAGCCTTGTACCACCTCTGTATATTTCACAAAACAAGATGGAATGGACCTGACAAGTACAATTAACTCATTCAAAAGTTTCTCCTTATTTAGTGATAACAAAGTAGTCCCAATTCAGGACAAGAAAACCTAACCTGTACCCTGCAACAAGTTTCCCATTGCATAATATAGTAATACTCATACATATGAGTATTAAAATTACTTTTTGCTCTTTTGGTTTTCTGTGGTACTCAGTTTCAATGAGAACAATTAGTAGTAGATGTGTGTTTGCTTCTCATTGCTGGGAATTGGATTTTTTTTCTAGGCACACACTGTTTTCAGTAATTGGATGTACCACCAAGGAGTAAAACAAAAGATGAAACATCCTTCAAAGGAAGACAAATGGAATTAATATTCCAATTGGGTAATTATAATCCACTAGCCTTAAAAGCATCCTGTCTTTTCCTTTTCAGTCCCATTTTATTGTGCAACATGATTCTGTCATGCTAAAAGTTTACTTTCTTATACAACATACAAGAATGTTTTTCAAATTTGAGTTAAAATATTCTAATGTTTGGAGGGGCTAGTTGTTTAACTTCTTTGGAATTTTGTGACACAATACAGGGAATGAACTGATTTTTCTCAGTGCTCTTGATGCTTCTACCTAACTTAAGGGTAAGATGATATGAATCATTTCAATGACATAGTATAACATTATGCTTTTTTTACTGTAAAGAAGTATGAAATTAATGTTCAGAGTATGGGCTCAGAAGTCAGACTGCCTTGGTTCAAACTTGGCATTCATATTTCCAAGCTATATGAGCTTAAGCAAATTACTCTAACTCTTATGTCTTCAGTTTTCTCCCATGTACAATAGTATTAGGATCCTTATCTTATGCACAATAGTAATAGTGCCTATCCACAAAAATGGTGGCACAGTGCCTAAGGCATTTGACTGCTAACCAGAAGATTGGTGGTTCAAACCCAACCACTCTGCAGAAGGAAGACTGAAAACCCAAAGGAGGTCACTATGAGTCAGATTTGACTCAATGGCAGTGAGTTTGTTTTTTGTCTTGGTTTCTTGGTAAGTACTATATAATAGGAGCTCTGGTGGCATAGTGCCTAAGGCATTTGACTGCTAACCAGAAAGCTGGTGGTTCAAACCCACCAGCCACTCCTCAGAAGGAAGGTTGGGCAATATATTTCCGTGGTGATACTGCCTCCAGAACCCAAGGAGGGGTTTCTATGAGCCCAATCCCACTCCACACCAGTAAAACTATATAATAATGGGAGCTTTGGTGGCACAGTGCCTAAGGCATTTGACCGCTAACCAGAAGGCTGGTGGTTCAAATTCACCATCCATTCTTTGAAAGGAAGATTGGGAAATCTACTGCCACAGTGATATCACAACAGAAACCCAAGGAGGGGTCGCTATGAGTCCAATTGGGTTCTATGGCAGTGAATTTATATATATATATATATATATATATATATATATATATATATATATATATATATATATATGTACACACACACATATACATATATAGTAAAAATTAATGTTTAGAGCACTTAGTATCCCCCAGGCACACTTCTAAATATTTTACACATATACTAAGCCAATATATGTATAAGTCACATGGAAGAGTTTCTGTCATAAACTGAGAACTCAATCAAAGTTAGCAACAATAATGATTAAAGTGGTAGGAGTAGTAACAGAGATTGGGGTGATAAGAGTTCGTACTCACTTTGTTGTAGTTTTCAAATCAGGCCCTCCAACTAAAGCATATTTCAAAAGTCCTGTTTCAGTTCTAGGTAGAAGTTAAGAGAGTATAATATGTTTGGGGATTCATCAAGGCTAAAGAAATTTCCCATTGACACCTTTACTATTTTAAAACTATCTTTAAAGTACAATATGTATTAATACAAAATAAATTGCATCTGCATAGTTACAGAATAACAGTATAGAGAAAACATGGATTTTAACCTAATGCAACAAATATAATGTACTGCCATCTGACTCATAGCAACCCCTCTTTGGGTTTCCGAGGTGGTAGCACTACGGAAGTAGATTGCCTAACCTTCCTTCCAAAGAGTGGCTGGTGGGTTTGAACCTCCAGCCTCTTAGTTAGCAGTCAAATGCCTTCGACACTATGCCACTAGATTCCTAAATTAATACAGCCTTACTGAAGTACATATTCTGTATTTAAAATCATAATAATGGTTGTAGGGACAAAAATGGAAAATTTTAGATGCTCTTCCCTCCAATGTATATCCCAACTCCTTTGTCTTTACCCCTAAAATAGACCCTACCTCTCAATATGAATAGAATGATAAGAAACAGCTACACCTACATATAACTTTGTGGGTGCACTCATTCACACTCTGTGCACTCATGTGTATATGATTCCCCTAATGATTTCATAATTTGATGAGAAAATTTTATGGAATAAATAATCCCAAAGAAGAACATATTCACATGAACCTCAATTTGAAACTGTTAAAGGATATCAGTAATCAAAAGTCTGCAATCTATTTTAAAGATAAGTCAACATTTTGTTGTTCTTAGATTATTTTAAGTGTCTGATAAACACAAGTTTCTTGCTTAATACATAAATAAATAAAAATCTGGTGGGAGTCTGGTGGGCCCCAAGACTATGGCCTTGGGATACACTTCAGGCCTGGATAAGACTCACTCCCAAGGACTGGCTTTCGGCCAAAAGTAGTAAGACTTACATGCAGAACACCCAACCCAGGGGCACCCACCTACTCTGTGGAGATACACTCCTTGGAGCAATCGGCCGTGGAGCACCAGAGGGGCAGCATTCACATGGAGGGAAAGCTGGACAGACAGGAGTGCATAACTAAGAAGGGCACAGGCATGGAGTGGGTCACAGGGGAAGGACAGGAAGAGAGTGGGTTAAGGTTGGGGATGGTAATCGAGGAGTGAAACCCAATGTACATGAGCTGTTGAATGTAAAATAAATTCTGCTCTGTAAATTTGCACCCAAAGCACAATTAAAAAAAAAAAATTCAGTGTGATACAAACAAAAAGGCCAAGTGCCCCATTCTACTCCTCTGTAGGACCCATTGTTGATAGATTAGTTTTACATTCACCAGTTATCTTCTACAGAAAGACAAATATATTTATACACATATATTTTTCTACATGTTATGAATATAATCGTATCATAACATTCTATGATTTGCATTTTTCTCTTGACAGCATATTATTACTATCTTTTCATGACAGTACTGATACATTTAACAAATATTTGCATGTGCTACACACATAGGTAAATGAAACAATATGTGGAGCTCACATTAGATAGGTGATCAAGGAAGGAGGAGGTAATATTTGAACAGAAGTCTGAATACAAATGCCAGCAGGCTGTCCTGCCCCAGGGTGTAGATTGATCATTAGTATATTTAGGTTGGTTTCATGTTTCCACTTTTTCACAGAACTAAAATGGACTAAAGCCACACAAATGCTATGCATTTGTGTTACTTTACAGTCACAAAGATTTCTGGAAATACAACAGATACCTATTAAAAATGTTAATAGATATTTCCAAATTTCCACATTTCCAATCTAGTTTTACCCAATCACCCTAATACCTAGACTGTGTGAGTATTCCTAGTATCCCCTACTCTTGACATTCCTTTTAATTTTTCCTAATTATACTGGTGACAACATTTCTTTCTATTTCCATTTACCTAATAAATAATAGGTTTGTGAATCTTATATAATTTTTGCCAATTACTTTTTCTCTTAACTGCCTATTTTCATATTTATTACTGATCTTGTCCCAAGGTATGTTTAAGACCCTTTTGTGTGTAAAAGTACACTTTTCTATCATCGAGGTTGAAAACTTTTTCCCCAGTTTACAGTTGATCTTTCAAATTTGATTACTTTTCTTAAGTAACTTAAGTTTCTAAAAAAGTTTTACATAGTCAACAATTATCATTTCTCCTTATTTAGTCATCATTTACTTCTCACACTGTGCAGACTGTGTTTAGGAGCTGGAGATATAGAAGAGTAAAAATAAAGTTTGCAATCTGGTGGAGGGAGACAGATAAAAAGTAAATTAATGTTAGGTGACTCCTATGTAGTGTAAAGGGTAAGTGGGACAGACAGTCACAAGTTGTTAAGGGATTGGGGCTGCCTGTTATATAAAGCATTTGAGGAAGGTCTCTCTGACAGGGTGACATTTTTTAGAAACCCCAGAAGGAAGCAAGGGAGTGAACCATGTAGGAAAGAGCCTTCCATTCAGGGAACTAGCAAGTGAGGCAGAACTCTGCCAGGCAAGTGTAAAGAATGGCCAGAAAACCAAAGAATACAGTGAATGAGCAAAGGATGAGGTCAGACAGGTGGCTGGGATCAAATAGGGCAGATCCCTATAGGCCCTGATGTGGGAAGCCACTGAGGGATTTTGAGCAAAATAGTGATATCTGACTTACATTTTAAAAGATCCTTCCGGCTGCATCACAGAGAATAGACTATAAGTGATGAGAATGAAGGCTGAAGCAGGGAGAACACTTAGGGGGATATTGCAGTGGACCAAGTAAGAGATGCTGATAGCATCTGGGTGTGTTAACATGCTTGTGGAAGTAAGAGTACAAAGAAAAAAATTACACAGAATTTCTTCTTTGTTATGTTGAAATTTTTGTTTCCATTTAGATCTTTTACCAAGTACAATTTATTTTAAAATAAAAAGGTAAGGTAGGGTTTCTGCTTATTATTTTACCAAAATTATCTTTTCTTTTTTTCAAAAATGTTACAGTTGAATGTTTAATATTTCAGTCTCTTAGCCATTAAGAATTTATTTTGTAAGTGATAAATTAGAGATGCATCTTTAAGGTCCCCCCCCCACCTAAAATGCTTTTGTTCCAGCAACGTTTAATTGACAAGTTTATCTTTTCCCCCTCTGATATGAGATGCCATATGTATTTTATATTTCTGGACCATGTATTAATTGATACTTCCCTTGATCTTTGTTGTTGTTGTTGTTGTTATGTACCGTCGAGTTGGCCCCGACTCATAGTGACCCCTCCTTGGGTTTCCGAGGCAGTATCACTATGGCAGTAGGATTGCCCAACCTTCCTTCCAAAGAGTGGCTGGTGGGTTTGAACCGCCAGCCGTCTGGTTAGCAGGCACGTGACTTAGCCACTATGCTACCAGAACTCCCCCCTTGATCTTTATGCCGGTATAATGCTGTTTTAGTCATTGTTGCTTTTAATATATTTTAAGATTTGATAAAGATAATAAAATTAGTCCCTGACACCAATTAGCTACTGCCATTCTATTATGCTATTAATGATAATTAATTTTCTGTAACATCATTAGAAATCCAGAGAAGCACAAAATAAGAGAAGCCAAAGAAAAGTATGCTTTTGAAATAGTACATATATTTCAGGGTTGTTTCATTAACATATCCCTCCACACAGAATCCTCATTTTCTGTGGGTCCTCATCTTTGAGTTTCTGTGATCGTCTGTGGAATAATTTGTTTCATTAGGCTTTTTTCTTCTCAATTGTTTATTCATTCACATTTTTAGACTGCTAGATCCTTGAAGGCAGGAATACTACATATTAGAGTCAAACACCTTAATTGCTTAATTACCATTTAAGAGTAATAGTACAAGTGTATTAAGAGGTAGAAAGGCAACTCATTTAATAATGGTAACTTTCTCTGTACATAAGGGATGTTTCTAAAACAACAATGGTCTGATCTATATGCCATATCACTCACTTGGAAAGGCTTTTTTTCTTTCTCTTACACACTATCTAAAAAGATGATTTTTGTTAGAGGTATGGATCTAGTTATCAAGCAATAAGACACCCAACTGAGATATTACTTCTATTTATAATTAACAGTGAAGGAAACAGAAGATACTCATAAGCTTGACAAAGCACCTACCTTATCCATTTATTATTTAATTCAAGAAGCATTTACAAAGCACCCGCTGAGTTGATAAATGTCAGTCAGGGACTTCACTCTTAAAAATTAGAGGCAAAAATGAAGATTGACAGGAAATGCCAACGATACAAGAAAGCCAACAAACTGACACAAGATTCAGAAATAGGAGGGTTTGTCAAATATAAAAATGATTTTGGAATTTTGTCAAGAAAATGAAGTTCAAATATATCCACATTGTTATTTCACCAAACACCATGCCCATTTCAAGTGCTAACACTGCATATTTACATTCTTAAACTTCTAAAACCAAGTCACAGCACTTCCCTTCAGCAAAATGGCATTTGTTTGTACTTTGTCATTTTTAGTGATATCCAATTCTTTTTCACCAGAAAATAAAAGTTTGCTAATGAAGTGGCCAGGGCTTTGAAAGAAACTATGCTAAGCCACCATATGACAGTATAGTATGTTTAAATTTTTTTAATATAATCAGGGACCCTATTTATTTCCTCTTTAAGAGAAAGCTAAAAGAATAATTTTTTAAAAAAAATTAGCTGTTGGGTAGATTCTGACTCATAGCAATCAGAGCTGCCTCCATAGCGTTTCCAAGGTTGTAAATCTTTAAGGAAGCAGAGTTCCACATCTTTCTCTCACTGAGCTGCTGACGGGTTCAAGCTAATAGCAGATCACTTTAACCACTGCACCATCAGGGCCCCTGGAGAACATGTAGCTAGTATTATTTTCAATTTTAAATATGTTTTCTGGCCAGTTGATTGAAAAAAACCTTAGGTGGCAACCAAAACACAAAATTCACTGCAATTGAGTATATTCCAACTTACAGCGACCCATACTGAGTTTATGAGGCTGTAAATCTCTGTAAAGATTGCCCCATCTTCCTTTTGCAAAGCAGATGGTGGGTTTGAACCACTAACTTGTTGCTTACACAAATGACTTACACACTAAACCACAAGAGCTCCTTTAGGAAGCAAAGGTAAGTGAAAATACCAATGTATGTATCACACCAGCTAAAACTTTTCAGCCCAAAGAAAATTATGTAATTGTGTGGAGAGAGATTTTTTAACTTTTAAAACATTTTTTATCACAGATAATATATTGGGAAAGAAGTCCATCACAACAGAAAATTGTGTTATAATATGATAATTATAGTTATTATAGAACCAGTAACATGTACGTAGCAATGTGATAAATGCTTTTCATGCAATTATCTTGTGTAAGTTTCACAATGTGTTTTTTTTTAACCAAGAAAGCACACTCCTAGAGCTTTATCCTCTAAATATTACAAAATTACAATCATCTCGTTTGTGCATCTTGGCTTATGCTTTATAGTCTATATATGCTATAAATTAAGGCCCCTAAGCTTGCTCCTATTTTTTCTTTGATAAACTTTATAGTTTTAGGTTTCTCTTTTACGTCTTTGATCTATTTGGAGTTAGTTTTTGTGTATGGTGTGATATATGAATCTTGTTTCATTTTCTGAAAATGGGTATCTAGTTTTCCCAGCACTTTATTTGTGAAAGACACTATCTCTTCCCCATTTAGTAGATTTTGTCAAAGATCAGCTGACCATAGGTCGATGGATTGATTTCTGGGTTCTCAATTCTGTTCCACTGGTCTATGTATGGGAACTCTGGTGGCATAGTGCCGAAGGCATTTGACTGCTAACCAGAAGGCTGGTGGTTCAAACCCACCAGCCACGCCTCAGAAGGAAGGTTGGCCAATGTACTTCCATAGTGATACCACCAGGGAAAACCAAGGAGGGGTCACTATGAGTCGGATCTGACTTGACGGCAGTGAGTTCAGTTTTTGGTTTTAGTCTATGTGTCTCTTGTACCAATGCCAGGCTGTTTGGACAACTGTGGCTGTATAGTAGGTTTTGAAATCTGGGAGTGTGAGACCTCCTACTTTTTTCTTCTTCACTAGTGCTTTGCTAGGAGCTCTGGTAGCATAGTGCTTATGGCTCTTGACTGCTAACCAGAAGGCTGGTGGTTCAAACTCACCAGCCACTCCTCAAAAGGAAGATGGGGCAATCTACTTCCATAGTGATACTGCCTCGGAAAGCCACGGAGGGGTCATTATGAGTCAGGTCCAATTCCATGGCACATAACAACAACAACAGCAACAGTGCTTTGCTTATCCAAGATCTCTTTCTTCTCCATATAAAATTAGTGATTGGTTTTTCCATGTCTTTAAAGAATTTTCATGGGACCTGGATTGGGATTGCATTGAATGCATAGATTGCTTTGGGTAGTATTGACATTTTCACAATGTTCAATCTTCCTATCCATGAACATGATATGTTCTTCCATTTATCTAAATCTTTTACAGTTTTTTGAAGTAGTGTTTTATCATTTTCCTTGTATAGGTCTTTTGTGTTCCTGGTAAGATTTACTTACAAGTATTTTGTCTTTTTGGTAGCTATTGTAAATGGTTTGATTTCTTTATTTCCTTTTCAGAGATCTCTTTACTGGTGTGGAGGAATCCAGCTGATTTTGTATGTTGATCTTTATCATGCCACTATTCTAAATCTTTCAATAATTTCTAGTAATTTTCTTGCTGAGTCTCTTGGATTTTCTATGTATAGGATCATATAATCTACTAATAGGGATAGTTTTACTTCTTCCTTATCAATTTGGATGCCTTTGATTTCCCTGGGTAGGAATTCCAATACAATGTTGAATGGAAATGTAGATAGAGAGTCCCCTTGTCTCATTCCTGCTCATAAGAGGAATGGTTTCAGTCTCTCTTCATCAAGAATTATGTTGGCTGTTTGTTTTGCATATATGCCCTTGTGGTAGTAAAAGTTATATGTCAACTTGGTGGGGCCTGGGTTAGAGTGGCTGGGCAGCTGGATGTAGTATCCCCATGAAGAGACTGGTAATCAACTCCATGCTGGAAGCTACTGTGAATAGCTGAGTAGCTGCCTTAGGGATGTGGTCTGCTTCTAGTATATAAGGAGAAGCTTAGGAATGGTGTTGAGGATTTTGCCATGCTTGGACCCTGCATGTAGCTAAGTCTTCATTTAGCAGACTGCCACTCTCTGCCAATCTTGGGACTCTTAATGGACTTGAATCAATGGCCTGCTGTGTTGTTTGGTAATATCAGGACTGTGCCATTTTATATGTCGACCTTGGGCCTGTTAGCCTCAGCAGCCAGCCGCTGCCTGAGTGAAGTGCCGCCTTCAGCTCCAGTGGGCTAAGAGCCAGAGGCAGAGCTGAAGCCCAAGGTTGAGAGGCTCTCACTCAGCCCCTAGAGGTTGGCACTTTGATTTCAAACTTCTAGCTTCCCAAACTATTAGAGAATCAATTCCTGCTTGTTAAAACCACCCACTTGTGATATTTTCTGTTAGAGCAGCAGTAAGCCCTTTATTACATTGAGCAAATCTCTTTCAATTCCTATTTTTCTAAGAGTTTTTATCAGGAGTGGGTGTTGGGTTTTATCAAATGCCTTTTCTGCATCGATTGATATGCTTGTGTGATTCTTTTCCTTTATTTTCCTTATGTAATAGATAATGTTGATTGTTTTGTCAATGTTGAAACAGCCTTTCATAACTGGTGTTAATTCCACTTGGTTATGAGGCATCACTTTTTTAATATGTTGTTGGAATCTATCGGCTAGGATTTTGTTGAAGATTTTTGCATCTATATTCATGAGGGATATTGGTCTGTAGTTTTCCCTTCTAGTGATGTCTTTGCCAGGTTTTGGTATCAGGGTTATATTTGCTTCATAAAACAAATTTGGGAGGATTTCATCTTTTTCTATGATCTGGAATATTTTGAGTAGGAATGGTGTAAGCTCTTCTCTGAATGATTGGTAGAATTCTCTAGTGAAACCATCTGAGCCAGGACTTTTTATTTGTTGCAAATTTTTTTATGACCTGTTCAATTTCTTCTTTTGTTATGAGTTTGTTCAAATTTTCTACCTCAGTCTCTGTTAATTTAGGTAAGCAGTGTGTTTCTAGAGATCTATCCATTTCTTTTAGGCTTTCACGTTTGTCAGAGTACAGTTCTTCATAGTATCTGATAATATTCTTTTTATTTCTGTTGGTTCTGTGTCACCCCTTTCATTTCCTATTCATGTTATTTGCATTTTCTCCTTTTCTTTTGTTGTTTGCCAGTGGCTTTTCAATTGTATTAACCTTTTCAAAGAACCAACTTCTAGTCTTGTTGATTTTTTCTATTGTCTTTCTATATTCTGTTTCATTTTTTTCTGCTGAATATTATTTCTTTTCTTCTGATGACTGTAGGCTTTTTTGCTGTTCTTTTTCTAATTGTTAGAGATATGGGTTAAGGTGTTGATTTTGACTCTTTCTTCTTTTTTGATGTGTGCATCTGTTGCTATAAATCGCCCTCTGATCACTGTTCGAATATGTCCCAAAGATTTTAGTATATTGTGTTTTCATTCTCATTTGATTCAAGGAGTTTTTTATTTTAACTTTTTATTTTTTCTATTACCCAGTCATTTTTAAGGAGAGTTTTATTCCATTTCTGCGTGTTTGCTCTTTTTCTGTTGGTCTTCTTAGTATTGATTTCTACTTTTATAGTATTATGATCTGAGAAGATGCTTTGCAGTATTTCAATGTTTTAAAATTTATTGAAGCTTGGTTTATGGCCTAACATATGGTCTATCCTTGAGAATGTTCCATGTGTGCTAGAAAAGAATGTACATTTTGCTATAGGTCAGTGGAGTGCTCTGTAGATGTCTATATGTTCAACTTCTTTGATCATATTGTTTAGTTCTTGTGCATCTTTGTTGAGTGTCTTTCCAGTTGTTCTATCTCTTATCAAAGGTGGTGTATAAAAGTCTCCTAATATTACTGTGGAGTCATCTATTTGTCTTTTCCATTCTGTTAAAATCTGCTTTATGTATTTTGGGGCTCTTTCATTGGGTATGTGATATTTATTATGGTGATAACCCTTTGTTCAATTGATTATTTAATTATTACAAAATGTTCTTCCTTGTCTCTTATGGTCGTTTTTGTCTCAAAGTCTATTTTATGAGAAATTAATATTGCCACTCCTGCCCATTTTGGTTGTCATTTGCTTGGTATATCTTTTTCCAACCTTTGATTTTTAGTTTATTTCTGTCTTTGTGTCTAAGGTGAGTCTCTTGTAAACAGCAGATTGATGGGTCATGTTTTATTATCCAGTCTGTAACTCTCCATCTCTTGAGTGGTACTTAATCCATTGACATTCAGTGTAATTATCAACATGTATGAATTTATTAGTGTCATTTTGTTATGTGTTTTTCATGGTGTTGTTGATTTCTTTGATCCATATAATTTTCTGTGCTAAGATTATTGTTAGGAGCTCTGGTAGCATAGTGGCTAAAGCACTTGACTGCTCACCAGAAGGCTGGCGGTTCAAACCCACCAGCCACTCCTCAGAAGGAAG
>NW_006921671.1:1137392-1139823 GCF_000298275.1 Orycteropus afer afer
ATTTTCTTCCCAAGTTTGAAATAGTCTGATTTATCTCATAATTGTTTGCACTTCCACCCCATTTAGAAGTTCTCTAACTACACTATTTATTCCCTCTGTTTGGTTTCTAGTTGTCCTTATTTACCAACTGATGTCTCTGGTTCCATATTTACAGTTTTGTAAACTCATTTTACTTTGTATACTTCTAAACTGGTTGATGTAATCAGGTGTGTTAATCATCAATATGTTTGTTGTCTGTTATCTGAAGGACTCCCTTCAATATCTCTTGTAAGGTTGGTCTGGTTTTATCAAATTTCCTTAATTTCTGCTTATCTAGAAATCTCCTAATTTCACCATCATATTTGAGGGACAATTTTACTGGTTATATATATCTTGGTTGGAGTTTTTTTTTCTTTCAGGGTTTTATATATATCATCCCATTCCTTTTTGCCTGCATGGTTTCTGCTGGGAAATCAGAACTTAGTCTTATTGGTTGCCCTTTATAGGTAACTTTTTGTTTTTCCCATGCTGCTTTCAGAATTCTTTCATTGTCTTTGGTTTTGGTGAGCTTGATTATGATATGTCTTGGTGATTTTCTTTTGGGGTCTATCCTGTTTGGGGTTCGTTGGACTTCTTTATTGGTTATATTTTCGTCTTTCCTCATATTGGGAAATTCTCTTCCAACAAATCTTTGACAATTTTCTCTTTCATTTTATTTGTCACTTGCTGTTCTGGAATTCTGATTACAAAAAGATTATTTCTCTTGATTGTATCCTACATGTATCTTAGGCTTTCAACATTTTGTTTTGATCTTTTGTCTCATTGGCCCCTTAACAAAGTAGTATTAAAGTATTTGTCTTCAGTCTCATTAATTCTGTCTTCCATTGATTCAATTCTACTTTACCCCTTCAATGGTTCTCTATTTCTGAAATCTTAGTGTTAATTTTCTGGATTTCTTTCCATTTGTTGTTTTTGTATTGTTTCTAACTTTTTGTTTATTTTGTCAATTTTTTCTTGTATTGTTTTCCTAAATTGTTCTAGAATTTTGTCTGTTTTCCTTAATTTGATAAGTGTTTTCCTTGATCTGTCTCTCAGTTCATTGAAGGTACCCAAATAGAATTATTTTGAATTCCTTATTCAATGCTGTTTCTTCCTCAGGGATGTTCTCTAGGTTTGTATACTGGTCCCTGGTTTCTATTACTTTATCTTGCTTCTTTGTGTGGACTGTGATGGTCTGTTGTCTCTGAGACATTGTGGTGGTCTGGTATTTACGTTTAATGTGTGAAAGAGAATAAGAGTTTGTACATAGATCTCTGTTAGCTTTCCTTAAGAAGCAGTTGAGGGTGAATTGAGCAGGTATTGTCCACTGTCTATTGTTGATCAGTTGGTGCAAAAGCAAGTATTGGCCCTAATGCACTGGATGGGGCTGCAGGAGGTGCAGGTATATTGTGTTGTGTTGGAACAGTTGTTGTCTTCCACTCAGACAAAAAAAATTAAAAAATAAAATAAAGTAAACAAAATCTCAAATTGCATAAACAAACAGGAAGAATCACACACAAAAGAGAATATGTAATGCAATAAATGAGAAAAAAAAAATTCCAAAATATATTTAAAAAGGATAAATGAAAGATAATGAGAAAGAGAGAGAAAAAGCCACAATATCTTGGGAAGGATGAATGAATGAAAAGAACAAGAGAAAAAAAAAAATAGTAAAGAGAAAAAGGAGAAAACTGCAAAAGGCAAAACATGGGATGAGAAGAACCAAAAGAAAGGAAAAAAATGGGGGGAAACTAGGAAAAGGGAAGAGAATAAAGGAAAAGAAAAAAGCACCAGGAATGGGAAAGGGGGTGAGGGGAAGGAGAAGAAAGGAGGCAGATAAAAAGAATAATTGAAATGCAAACAATCAATAACAAAACTGCAAGTGGCAGGACATGGCACCGAGGCTCTGTTAGGGCACAGACCGAAATGGAATTCCTGCTGTCCAAGAAGCTGGTGGAGGCAGGGGATGGCCACACCTCTGTGTGTTCATCGAGAGTGTATGGGATATGAGAATATCATGGGGAGTATCTCTCCTTTCCAGTTGTCAGCCTCCAGTGCAACTGCCTTTGCTGTCCTCAGAAAGCAGAGCTCACTCCAGTTAAGAACACAACTTGCATATATTCAAAACGGTCTCTCTTGCCACTTACAAATATTCAAAATGGCTGTACTCTCAAGACAGCCACTGGCAGGCCACAGGTCTATTTGTTTCTTTCTTTGCTGTTTTCCTTTCTGGTTGTCGGGCAGCAATGCAGTCCTTGCCCATGCAGTCTTTAGTGAGCAGAGCCAATACTTAGGTTGCTACCAGGAAATACTCAAAATGGCTGTGCCCTCAGGACAGTAGACAGTCCACAGCTCTGTGTGTCTCCTCACTCACAGTTTTCATTTAGATTCTCCTACTGTTGTTGTTGTTGTT
>NW_006921671.1:1139923-1144337 GCF_000298275.1 Orycteropus afer afer
ATTGAGTCGGCCCCGACTCATAGCGACCCCTCCTTGGGTTTCCGAGGCAGTATCACTACGGAAGTAGGAATGCCCAACCTTCCTTCCGAGGAGTGGCTAATGGGTTTGAACCACCAGCCTTCTGGTTAGCAGGCAAGTGTCTTAGCCACTATGCTACCAGAGCTCCTAGATTCTCCTACTAGGTAGTATTTAATCCACTTCTTTATCCTTGCCTTCAAAGCTCAGGGTTCCAGGATTGTTTCTGTATTTGTTTCCATTGGTTTCTCATTGCTTTGTTGCAGAAGGTCTTTGTAGCTTGTCTGCCTGTTTCACCATCTTGCCAGAACTTCTCCATAGTGTTTTCAATGACTGAGTTTTTGGAAGTAGATAACCAGGTCTTTCTTCCAACTCACCTCTAGATAGACTCAAACATCCAAACTTTCAACAATGTTTTGTAGTTTTGAGTATAAACTTTGCACTTCTTTGTTAAATTCATTCCCAAATATTTATTCTCTTCAGTGATATTATGAATGGATTGCTTTCTTAATTGTATTATAGATATTTCATTGCAAGTGAATCAAAATATAATTAATTTTTGCATGCAAACAGTCCCCAGGTTATGAGTCAAGTCAATTCCTAACTGTGTCTTCAAGGTCAATTGGAACAGATGCATATAGTGCTTATTTAACTTTAGTGAAAGAAGACTTGAAGAATTTTCAATTATTTAAAAGCTGTATGTACAGCAAGTGAAGGTGATTGTGATGAAGAATTCTTTGTGAGTTGAATTTGTTCAGTAATTTCAAAATTGAAATGATTCAAGCAAGGTTTCAAACCAGCTTCCCAGTTCAGACATGATCAAAGAATCTCAAAGATGGTAGTGACCCACTCAAAGACAGTGGTTTTGAATGTGTGTGGCTCTCCACAGCCTGTCAATAATCTTAATCTCATGTATGAGGCTCCTAAAAGGTCTCATTACGCTTCCTCTGAGTCTCCCATTCCAGGACTTTGACCCATAATTTTACCCATCCCAGTTATCATGATGAATTGCTTAAATTGCAAAAATTCAGGTCTGTTCTTTTTTCACTTCATTAGCTGTGACAGAACTGATTTGAAGTACTGCATTAAAGGACAAGTAAGAGTTATTTCTAAATCAGAGGTTCATAACTCAAGGACTAACTGTATTGATAGCGTACCTTGTAACCTTGCTGAATAGTTTTTTAGGGGATTCCTTAAGAAGTTTTAGTTATGATATCATGTCATCCATGAACAGATAGTTTTACTTCTTCCTTTCCAATTGAATTACTTTTATTTCTTTATTTTTTCTAATTTTCTTGGTTAAAACCTTTAGGACAATGTTAAATAGAAGTGCTGAGAGCAGAATCCTTGTCTCGTTCCTAATCTTAGGAAGGAAAGAGCCATTCTTTTACCATTAAGTATGATATTAACCATGGGTTTTTCGCACACATTCTTTATCAAGTTAAGGAAGTCCCCTCTTATTGATAAGTTGTTGAGTGTTTTATTATAAAATAGTGTTGGATTTTGTTGAATGCTTTTTCTGTTATTGAAATGATCAAGTGAATTTTGGTCTTTATTCTATTAATGTGACATACTACATTAGTTCATACCCAGATGTTAAACCAACCTTGCATTCCTAGGATAAATCTCACTTGATTATGGTCTGTAATTCTTTTTATTAATTAGCTGATTTGGTTTACTAGTATTTTGTTGAGGTTTTTGTATCTGTATTCATAAAATATGTTTGTCTGCAAAGCTCCTTCTTCTGGTGTCTTTTTCCGGATTTGGTAATAGGGCAATGGTAGCCTCATAGGATAAGTTAGAAAGTGCTCCCTCCTCTTACATTTTTTTGAGTGCTTGTGAAGCATTCATATTAATTCTTTCTTAAATGTTTGATAGAATTCATCAGTGATTCTGTCTTGTCTTAGGCTTTTCTTTTTTAATAATTGTTTTAAATAATAATGCAATTCCTTTACTTGTTACATGCCTAACTGAATTTTCTGTTTCTTTTTGATTCAATTTCTCTAGTCTGTAAGTTTGTATAAATTTATCCATTTCATCTAAATTATCTAATTTATTAAGACACATTTCTTTATAATCTTTTTTTATTTCTGTAAGGTTAGTATTAATGTCCCCTCTTTTCCTGTATCTAATAATCTGAATCTTCTTTTTCCTGGGGGTCAGAGAGGTCAATCTAGCTAAAGGGTTGTCCATTTTGTTTTCTCTTCAAACCACTGACTCTTAGCTTCCTTGATTTCTTTTTCTGTAGTTTCCCATCACAGTTTCCTTGGTTTCCATTTCAGTCTTTCTTATTTACTTCCTTCTGCTTGCTTTACATTTAATTTCTTCTATTTTTTTCAATGCCTTAAGGTGGGAGATTAAGTTTTAATTTGAGATTTTTTTTTTAATGTAAACAATTACAACAATAAATTTCTCACCAAGTACTGCTTTAGCAGCATTCCATAAGGCTCATTTTGTTGTATCTTAATTTTCATTCATATTAGAGTATTATATAATTTCTCTTTTTATTTGTTCTTTGACCCTTAGATGTTTAGGAATGTATTGTTTTTTCCCAGATATTTAGGAGTTTCCCAAATTTCTTCTTGCTATTGATTTCCAATTTCATAACATTGTAGTTAAAGAACATACTTTAATGATTTCTTTCATTATAATTTATTGAGACAGCCTAATACATGGTTTATATGGAATTCTATGTGAATTTAAGAAGAATGTTGGATGAAGAACACTATATATATATCTGTTAGATCTAGTTGCTTATAGCATTTTTCAAGTTTTCTAGTTCCTTGTTACTCTGCCTTGTAAATTGAGTACTGTAGTCTTCAAATATTATTGTTGAAATATCTATTTCTCCATTTTTTGTCAGCTTTTACTTTATGTATTTTGGTAGTCTGTTGTTAGGACCATATATGTGTCCATAATTTTTATATATGGCTTGATGGATTGGTTCTTTTATCATTGCAAAATTCCTCTCTTCGTCTCTAACAACATTATTCATTTTAAAGTCTTTTTTTTTTTTTTCTAATAGGTTTCTTATGGTTGTTTGCATGGTATACTTTTCTCATCCTTTTATTTTCAATGTATTTTTTATCTTTGAATTTACAGTGTGTCTCTTGTACATAGCATATGGTTGGATCTTGTTTTATAGACTGACAATATCTCCCTTCTGATGGATTATTTAATCCTTTAACATTTAATTTTATTATTGATATAGTTGGATTTATGTCTGCCATTTTATTTTTTGTTTTCTATATGTCTAGTATATTCTTTTACTCCTTTATTCCTCCATTATTGCCCTATTTGTGCTAAATAGATATATACCAATTTAATTTACTTACCAATTTAACTTACTTACTAGTTGTTTTAATACAGCTTTGATACATTTGCCTAGTGATTGCTCTGGGGATTATAATTAGCATCTGATTTAAAACAATCTAGTTTGGATTAATATCAACTTAATTTCAGCTGTATATAGAATCTTTTCTCTAATAAACCTCTATTCCATCCCTCCTTCTTTGTAATGATGTTTTCACATATATTATATATTTATACATAATAAGCAGTTAAGAAAGGAAAATAAGCATACATTTTATACTCTATTTTATAATTAACTAATTACCTTCACCAGTGTTCTTTGGTTTATTTGTTTGTTTTGGTTGCGTTTGCTTTATTTTTCATGTGAATTTGAATCACTATCTGAAATCATTTGCTTTCAGCCTGAAGAACTTCCTCTACTATTTCTTGTAAAGTGTGTCTGCCAGAAACAAATTCTCTCATCTTTTATTAATCTGGGAATGTATTCATATTGCCTTAATTTTTGAAAATCCATTTTGCTGGATATAGTATTCTTAGTTGACAGGTTTTTTTTTTTTTTTTTCTTGCTTTGCTTAACTTTTTTTTTCTTTCAGTATTTTGAACAAGTTATCCCTATGCTTATTGACCTCCACTGCTTCTAATGTAAAGTCACTGTTACTCTTATAGTATTTCCTTATAACTGATCATTATTTTCCTATTGCTACTTTGAAGATTTTATGTTTTTTTACTAGAAATGTCAGTTTTGCATTTCATGCTTAGATCTACAATCTATATTAAATTAATGATTAATGGTATAGGTATGGTATCCTAGTGCATCTCTACCATAAGAATATTCAATTAGTCCAGCACCATTTATTAGAAAGACTAGTGTTCCTCCTAAACTGATATGTCATAAGTGCATTTACCTTTGAATTCTTTACATAGTTCTCTTGTAATTATCTATGCTTGAATCAATACTTCACTTTCCTAATTTTTGGAGTTTTAGAATATATCTTGATATCTGATAGTGTAAGTTCCATAGATGTGTTCTTATTAAAGATTGCTTTGCTTACTCTTTGTCTTTTGCATTTCCATATTGTGGACAACA
>NW_006921671.1:1145948-1159648 GCF_000298275.1 Orycteropus afer afer
ATGATCCACACAATCAAATGCCTTTGCATAGTCAATAAAACACAAGTAAACCTCTTTCTGGTATTCTTTGCCTTGAGCCAAGATCCATCTGACAACAGCTTTAGTACCTATATATTTGAACCATATTTCAGAGATTAACAACTCTCACTGTAGTTGAACGACTCTAGTTCAACTCTACCTAATACCTTCCATACATTGTTTTCATTAAGAGTGTAATGAACAGTACACATTATCAACTACAGCACAAAATTGTTTTTAAATGGTTTCATCTTTGAGTCCTATTTCTTTAATAAGAGTGTAAGTTACTTAAGGGCAAAGGATTTTGATATTTCTTTCTGCCTCATGGATAGTCAACCCATAGTGCTTAATGAATTGGTCAACATATTGAAACTAAGAACAAATCCTTCTTGATCGACTGACAGTTAACTAAGGCCTTTTTCCTGTCTTGCTGCTTGGTATTTTCTACATATTTCCCTGTGTAGATGTAGTGATAGTACTCCAGAGAGGCAAAATCCTTTGTAAGAATATTACCTTTGAGATTTCTCCTTGAAATGGCAGTGATCATCTATGTCAGGCTCCTAGAATTTTTCCAAGAATTATGATTTGAAGAAAACAGTTTTCTAATAGCAAAATAAATTTTTGGGAGACAGTGCAGCTAGATAAGACTGAAGAAAGCAGTTCACAGGTAAAGATACCTCTGGAGCTCCTCATACCTACTTACTCTTCTATCAGACACTGTAGAATGCTAAGCACAAAACAGACATATTGTGATTATCTGTAAACATTAGAGGATATAGCATCGAGCTGTATTGCCTCCACCAGGACTCTAAGCCATAAACTTGTAAGTACATTAGAAGCCGACACTCAGCAGACTTTGCTGAATTGCTGGCAGCATCAACATCTGATCGATATGCATGTTCACCAGCCAAGCTGACTAGTACATCTGTTCTGTGAAGAAACATACATTCTGCCTCTAGTACAATCAGTGTAATTAAAAATTAACATGCATTAATTGTTAGAGCTGATGTAAACAGCTGATGTTCCACTTAGCACTGTCTTCTGTACATATCATTAGGCAAAGCCAAATATTGTTAAGTAAACAGGCAGTGCTTACAAAAAGGAGAGAAGTAGAAAACTAATTCCAACTAAATAAACTGACACTGTGTTATAAGTCAAATTAAACCAATTAACCAAAGCCAGATTAGACTCTGGATTTTCAGAGGAAAACAATTATAAAAATCACATTTAATTATTTAAGTCTTATTTTGGTGATGTGCTTAGGTTCAGTTTGAAATAGAGTCGGTGCATGTGTTACAGTAGGATTTCCAAAAGGTAGAAAAGAACTTGAGAAAAAGTATGATTCAGGACCGATTTATGGCTGAAACATTATGCAAGAATGCATCATTCACAAGCACTTCAGTAACCAGTGTTCTCTAGGGAGACCCAAATCTGATGTCTGATGTTAAAAAGAGTCTATTTTCTTCTGTATACATCTGCATAACTGTCTTTGATATCAGTGGGAGTTACAGGCACATACTGAGAAGAGAATATATACCTCAAGACTTAAGTCTGGCCTGAGATTTTTTTTTTTTTTTTCTTTCTGTAATGTTATAGCAAAATGATTTCTCCATCTTGATTCAGAACCAAGGGGGAGGGGGAATCCTCCAACAAGCAAATCTGTGCAGAGAGGTGCATTCCCATCACAGGTTCAGAAAGCAGTGCTTTAGTCATAGATTGCCTGGGGCATGTCAGCTGCTTAGTGCCCCAGGCACTTCCTCTTCTACTAAGGGAAGCAGTTTCTGTAAGTGACTTGCTTGTCACTCTCAAGTCCTATTTTAAAATAGTGTATATCTAAATTTTGAGAATGATTTCAAAGGCTATTTCCTCATGAAGTCTGACAGAGTTAAAGAAAGCAAGTCTCAATGAGTACAGTTTTCTAATGGAAATAAAAATCACAGGGCACAAGAGGGTGGTTTTAAACTGTCAACTTTTTGGTTTGTAGCTGAGAGCAAACTATCTGTGCAACCCAGGGACCTCTGGAAGAAACTGACTTAACTGTAAATATCCAACCTTCCTTCCAAGGAGTGGCTGGTGAGTTTGAACCGCCAGCCTTCTGGTTAGCAGTCAAATGCCTTAGCACTAAGCCACCAGAACTCCTACAAATTCCATAGACAATATGAGTAAAATAAGGAGCCCTGGTGATGTAGTGTGTAAGGCATTTGGCTACTAATAGAAGGTCAGAGATTCAAAGCCCACAGCTGCTCTGCAGGAGGAAGATGAGGTAATCTACTTCCATAAAGATTTATAGCCTTGGAAACCCAATGGGGGTTCCTGTGTTTCAGAATCAACTCGATGGCAGTGGGTTTAGTTTTGATTTGGTTTATATGAATAAAATGGTGAAGCCTCCTTTATAAGTCTCACTGATGTGTTTGAGACAATACCTACAGTATTTATTCATAATTGTGTTAAATTGGACTGCAAATTCAGTTATTTGATGTATTAAAGAAAGGAATGAAAATGTTGAATCCAGTCATAACAAACAACATTCAATGAGTAAAGAATCATATGAATCAAAATGAAGTTTATAAAAGTTAAACAACTTATATAAATAAATTTAAGGCATGAATATAAAAGCTAGTTTATGAATTTCTAAATTTTGTATTTGCTATCTAAAACCACCACCAAATTCTGCATGCTTTAAACATACAACTTAAAAATAGGTAGTTACACCATAACTTTTTTTTGGAATGTAAACTAAATACTAAAAAGGCATTATTATTATTATTTTTTTTATGAAATTTTTTATATTTAAAAATAGTAAGGTTTTAGCCTTAAGTATTTATGTAATATCTGCAAATGCAATTTGTAAAAATTAAGGCATGATATTAAATATTATTCTTATTAGCACAATTGAAAAAAAAATCCATTTTAAATAGCTATTGGGTAAGCCACCATTTAAGTAAAATAACTTTTAAATGATATACAAGTTCACTGAAAATTAACATATATCCAATGCATGGATTATTGATGAACAAAAAGTAAAACATGTTTCCCACAGAAGCTGTATTGAGCAGTAGTATTTCTTTGCTTTTTACAATTAAAAAAAATCTTGATAATCTTATGGTACCCTAAATTCACGAAATAAACAATATTTTCTCTAAAGAAAAAAGTGAGAACTTATATTATTTTAAATCCCTTACAGATTGTGAGAAATTTTCTGGAATATACTAGCAACCAAGTAAATGTTTGTTACACAAAAGAAGGGAGGATAGAAAATAGAGAAAGATTATTTATTTGTGGCTATGAGTCAGATCCTATTCGAGGGTAGTGAATTTTTTTTTTCTATTAAAGCTTCATTAATACAGAATATTGAATATTATCTAACTAGAGCTTTGTGGCATAGTATCTAAGGCATTTGACTGCTAATCAGAAGACTGGTAGTTCAAACTCACCAGTCACTCCTCAGAAGGAAGGTTGGGCAATCTACTTCCATAGTGATACCACCTGGGAAACCCAAGGAAGGATTGCTATGAGTCAGAGCCAACTAGATGGCAGTGACTTTGGTTTTTTGGTTCTGGCAGAGTTTCCTGGAATGAAATAAATCTGTTTAAGCTTAATTTCTTTCTTAATCATGATCATTTTCTATTATTTTATTATGGAAAAGTTTTTCTCTCTTTTTCATTATAGGGACAAGTCAATTGTTCCTTCACATAATGGGATTTTCAACAAAACTATATGTATAAATAACAGTACAAAATATATTTGTAAATTCTGTTTATGTCTCAATCTGCCAACAGTTTTGTCAATTGATTTTGATAAATACTATAAAGAAATTGATACTTACATCCTTTTTTTGTACAATATAGAAGTACACAATGAGAATATCACAGTCACTCATATTGTCTTTTTATTTATCTCCTAAGAAATAAAATGCATAGCTATATCTGATTCTTATAACTGTAAAATAGATATATTAATAATATCTGTATGATTTTTTGTAGAGAAGTAACTGAATTGATTTTCTTAAAGTGCTTGACACACAGTAAACTTCATATAAATGCTATCAATTATTATTACAGTCAGGAATCAGACATTTCTGCATTTGCCCTGGGTTGATCCAGGAATGGTCATCCATCTCAGTTTATGTTATGATCTCTCAGCTGTTTGTTTTGATCTTTAACAATTTTCTAGTTTACAAGATGCCACAACCCTATCACTTTTTAAAATAAATTTGGAGCTTACTCTTTGGCTTTAAGTATGCCATTTTTGTTGCAACAAAACACTCTAATTCCTTTGTACTTCCAATTTTTGTCCCCTTTCTATTCTTTGTTATGCCTCACCATTACTACCCCCCTCCTCAAAGCCTGAGTGTACAGCATATATAGCTTAAAAAAAAATGATGAGTACTGTAGAGAAATTGTCATTTTTATGTTCCTGTGTCTCTATTAAGGAGCTCTGGTGGTATAGTGCCTAAGGCACTTGACTGTGAACCAGAAGGCTGGCAGTTCAAACCCATCAGCCACTCCTCTGAATGAAGATTGGGCAATCTAATTGCAATGACAATGATCTCAAACCAACTACACACTCTTAAATCCAACATAACTTTAAGAGGAGACCTTTACTGCTATGAACATTTACTACAGATCACATGTGAACTGTGGGACTCTTAAACCAAACCTACTACCATCTACTCAATTCCAAATCATAGCGACCTCCATTGGGTTTCCAATGTTGTAAATCTTTACGAAAGTAGATTTGAAAGTAGATTACCTCATCTTCCTCCCATGGACCAGTCAGGAGAAGGGGAAGATTTGAACCACCAACCTCTGGATTAGCAGCCAAATGCCTTACGCACTATACCACTAGAGTTCCTTATGGGACTCTTAAGGACAAAATATAAACTCTCCTTCTGAAAACTTGTCCCCTGCCAGCAGGTAGAAGCCACACAAAGCTCAGCTTTTCTTCTGGGATTAAAATTTAACATTTCAAGGGAATAAGAAGAGAACTTGGTTTTACACTGTGCCTAGTTTGCAGAATTATAGGAACTTAACAAATAAAAGACCATATATCCCATACTCCCTTGTACTCTAACCTCAGTCTGTCCTTACTCCCATTGCTACCCTAGACAATATGGCATGAAAAGGCTCAGCAAGAAATAGTCATTTGTAAAGGAAAAACAAATCATTATAGCAACACTCACTGGTCATTCTGTAGCAAATGTGCAATGCTCAGATTTTGTATTTTCCTGAAATAACATGCACATTTTAGGCATGAAATTATGATTGTTTGACTGTGAAATGCTGCACCCAAACACCATGTGGCTTTTAGCAGCATATCATCATATCAAGAACTATTTTTACCCTTTGGCGATTTTTCCTGCTTTGGCTCTGAGAGCTAGTCCATACGGTATTTTTATGTGGCATCAGTGGCAAAGATTTTTAGAAGAGTAGATTTTCTTCATTTAAACAGCATTACTATGTAGTATCATGTACCAATGATAGCACAGAATCTAAACTAGAAATTAAAACTCTGCTTGCAGGTTCAACTGGCAAGAAATAAAGTAGTAGTGAGTATGAAAGAGGAAGAAACAAAGATGAGAAAAGGTTTAAAGCATACTTCTGTTCTTTTCAAATTTTCTTTAGAAAATTTAAATTTACATACCTACTAAGTTTTATAATATCTGAAAAATAATAGCGTATTTAAAATGCATATTCTACATTTTCCCTCAACTGTGCCGAATCCTAGTGGCAATTAACTTTGTCCAGCATCTCATTTGGTAAAAGCAGCTAGAAACTCTTACAACTTCTATGTATTTATTGCCTTTCAGAAGCCTGGGCAGGAGAAAAGAGCAACTTTTTAGAAAATTTAAACACATATTGGTCCCCTTCCAGGACACAGACATGAAGCCATATAAGAAATATTTTGAAAAGACAACCAAAATTAGCCAAACTCTTTAAACTTTCAAAATGCTTGGAGCAAAAGTCTGTTTTAGTTTAATCCAAATTAGTTTGCAGACTTAACTAGAAAGAGAAGCTATAGGAAAATATGAGCTGGCTTAACGTTTGTGTCTTGTCTATAACTACAAAGTTGGCTTTCGTCTCTTGAAGAGACGGATCTGGTTATGGGGTTTTCCAAACATGTGATGACATAAAGTGGTAGTGCATTTGATGCCGAAAATGGATTTTTAGATTCAAACACTCAATTTACACTGAAAATAAATACAAAACTATGCCAGTTCACATAAAATTTCTACCATCCTACTCTCTATAAGGAAATAACAGTGTTAGAAAGATTAATTAAATCAGCATTCTTTTATACTCACCCAGTGCATATTGTTGTTGGACTTGATGGATAGACACTTCCAAGGCTACAGAAACCACTTTTTAAGGTCTATTGTTAATCATATTATCATCTTCCCATGGTTACTCTAGCAATCACTTCTTTAAGTAGCTTCTAAGCCCTGTCTCTTTACAATAAAAAGTTTTGGAGTTTCTCTATATGAACTGAATCTCAACTTGTCCATGCAACCAAACTTGCTGCATATGTATTGCAAAGAAATTCCATTTTGTCAGATGGTTTATTGTTGTATCAGAAGAAATAAACTCTTGAACCCCAGTGGAGAAAATTATGCTGTCCCATTCTACTCATGGCATTTAAACATAGGCCAAAAAATAACTAGAATTATTTTCTCTAGTTGAGCAAACTAAATTAAGAAAAAAGAAAAGATTTTTATTTTCAAAACCAATGTCTCTCTCTCTATATATATAGATACAGATATAGATATAGATATAGATATAGATATAGATACATGGTTAATTATAAGAATATTTTTTTCCTTCTAATATTGTTTAAGCTTCATTTTATAAATATTTATCTTCTCTAGAAAAATGTTGTGAATCCATTTGTTCTTTAAAACTTTTCATCAAAATTAAGTTGAAAGGTACTGAGTAGATGCTAGGATGAAACAAATGTGTAATATAATGCATTTCTTTCCTGTTACCCTTTTTAGTGAAGTGTGTGCACGGTAATTGGTCTTTGTTGAACCTGTAACTGTCCTTGTCAGTTTTGATCATAGTTTTAAAGCTCTGTAGATTCTTCCCTGCCTGATGGCACCACCAACAATAATAGCAACAGCAATAGCAACAACAACAGTAAAGAGTAACCATTAATTATTTATAAGCTTGTGCAAATGGTAAAATAAAATAAAATAACATTTAAACTTCTCAATCTTGAAAAATAGAAGTATTATCCCATTTTAGAAAGGATGAACTTGAGGCTTAGGGAAGTTATATAGCATGCTCAAGATCACAAATCTAGTAAGTCAGGATACTTAAAACAGTTCATCTGACATTAAAGACTATGTATTAATTACTGCACATTACTGTGCTGCATCCCCCCACCCACACTGGAAACTAGCCAACTGGGTACCCAATGAGCTACCAAAACTGCCTTTATTATGATTTTCTTTCAAGTTGTCATTCTTCTCCACCCATGTCCCCCACCTCCCACCACCACATGGGAGAAAAATTGTCATTAAAAATTCAGGATGGCTTTGAAAAAGGATATTTGCATGATTAGCAAGGCTAATAGAAGTCTGTTTGAGTTACTGTAGCCGATTAACTCAACTATGGTTGTCAAACAAAAGAAAGGGGCAAGGAATATCAAATAAAAAAAAGTGCCGAAATTAAGATTCTCAGTTTCCCAAAATGTGACATATCAAGGAAGGAGACTTTTCTAACGAAGAAAACCAAATTCGTTCTCTAAAAGGAATTGTACTTGAAGTTATTTCAATGTGTTGTTCAGTTTTAGACTCAAACAGCTTACAGTACTCCAATTGTTTACTTACTCAGCTACATTGAAAATGTGTACTTAGGAATGCTTTATAATAAGATATTCAACAAAGTCTGTCTTATTTAACTGCACTGATTAGAAGGGGCAAGCATTTCATTTTGGCACAGTGTGGCACCACTGCCTCATATCATCCCGTATGAATATTACTCAGAGTTCAGAATGCCAAGCCTTGAACAGAGAAGAACAATGTGTGGTTTAAAAAAAAAAAAAAAAAAAAAAAAAAAAAAAAAATCAAATAACAATAGTGATGATGAGAAGAAAGTGAAATAATGCAATTCTTGATTCTATCAGATGTCAACTGGTAGAAGGGAGTGAGTCCCATGACGCTATTATAATAGAAACAGAATTAAAAAAAAAAAAAAAAAAAAAACTGGGGAGATTGAAAAAAAATAAAGTTTAAATCTACCCTGTAGGAGTGAGAGTCACTAAAACATTGAGTGACTAATAAAGAAAGACTGGAAGAAAATGTTAGTGAGAAGGGGAGGGAAAAATTTCCAAGAAGCCTAAAAGCAAACTTGGCAATCATGGTGACCATACTAGAAGTAAATCAGCAAACCTCATTGAGAAAATTCATGGGAGTAAAGAAACAAACAAAATCTCCTTGGAGTCACTTAAGAATTTCTCATTAGCTAACAGAAATAAAATATAAAAGATTTGTTGCTATCCACCTATATGACTTCCAAATTTTGCTCTAGAAGAGAAGAACTTCCACTCCTTGGTGAAGATGCAGAGAGAGCTGTAGGCCAAAGCTCATTAATATAAAATCCGTTGCCATCTAGCTGATTCTGAGTCACAGTGACCCTACTGGACAGTAGAACTGCCTCCACAGGCTTTCCAGCATTATAATCCCACCTGTGGAGCTGCTGGTGGGTGAGAACCACCAACGTGTTGGTTAGCAGCTGAGCACTTAACCACTGAGCCACCATGGCTTCTAAAGTTAATATAAACTACATTCATGCCTCAGAAGCCTTTAGCTACAACCTTGGGCTTCATTTTTCTGATGTTTCTTCTTAAACTGAGATCATTTATCTGAAGTTAGAAATCATGTTAGAAAATACTGAGTTGGTCACCTGCCTCCTTTATTTTTTGTTGATGAAACTGAAGTCCAATTAAATGTAATGACTGTTCAATTCCATTAATGTAGTCAGTAGTCAATGGTTGCAACTGCAGGTATGAGTTTGTGTGCTATATGTAGAAACTGAAAGAATTTTTAATGTCTTCATGTTAAGTCTATAATTCTGAAATATAAATGCATTTATAATTAATGTGGACATGTAAAGACCATTTATTTTATATTCTCTTTATTCTATCTTTTTGTTGTGGTGGTGGTTGTGGTTGTTCCTTCCTTGCTTGCTTCTTTCCCCACTTTCTCTATTTGTTTTCTTCCTAAAAAGCTTTTATTAAATATGTGATCCATCTTATATTCTGGCCTTTTATGGACAAGTAACTTGCAAATTGAGATCTAAGCCAATAACACAGAATTCTCAATGATTAGATTGGATATGATGAAACTTGCAGAATACCACTATAAGGACAGATAAAGGTTTGTCTTTCTTTGTTACTTCAACACACTGAAGCAAACATAAGAACAAAAACACATCTGCTGTGAGCAGCTGACTAGCTGCCTGAGGAATGTGGTCTGCTCTCAGTATAGAAGAAGCTTTAAGAATGGTCTGTAGCTCTTGACACACTTGAATCCTGCATGTAGCCGAGTTGTGGTTCAGCAGCCTGCCATATTGTCTGCCAATCTTGGGCCTCTTGATGGGCTTGAATCAATGGTCTGCTGTGAGGTTTGGTAACATCGGGACTGTGCCTTTTTTACTTGTCAACCTTGGGTTCGTCAGCCTCAGCAGCCAGCAGCTGCCTGAGTGAAGAAAGCCTCTAACTTCAGTGGGCCAGGAGCAAGAGGCAGAGCTGAAGCCCAAGTTTGAGGGGCTTTCACCAAACACTAGAGCCTGGTACTTTGAACTTGGACTTCTAGCCTCCAAAACTGTAAGAGAATAAACTCCTATTTGTCCAAGCCATCCCATTTGTTGGATTTTCTGTTAGATCAGCACAAAGTACCCAAAACACCTGGTTTTCAAGTGACTTCAGGGGAAAATAATCATTCTCTATTTTTTCTGGATTTTAACAAAGATACTACTGATTTATTGAAATATTATGTCTAATTGATAAATATAAATATTGTTTACCTGATAAAAAGAAAAACATTGAGAGATATTAGTGGGAAGTTTATATTCATTCTAGAGAGAAGTTCTTACCCAAAAATTTCATAATATTAGGGCTTTGAATCAATGTTTAAGCCCAAAAGTTATCTTTTCTTTAGCTCTATGTTCCGAATTTAAAGGAAACATGATCACAACCAGTTTTTGTACATGCCAGACACCTCGTTTTTTCAAACAGTCTTCTCCAAATTAAATAATGCAGACCTATTATTGTAATTATCACATAAGGTCATTTACCACTTTGTAATCGCTGCAGGTTGAGAATGATATATGAAATGAAAGTATCTGCAGTGCAAATAGAACATAGGCAAGAATGTGCTGGGTGCTAATTAGGTAACCATCTAATGAGAAGACTCTAGGGAAACACAGTATAGCAAAATCTCACACTGCTCTTCAGTCACAAGGCAACAAAACATCCCTAAGGAGTTAAAAAATGTATCCATTATTAAGTATAATTGTTTCTTCTGTCAGACTCTCTGAACTGGGTTCCCTGTATGCACACTCCTCTTCTAGTGCATCCCATGCCATTCTAATCAGTGCTTCACAGTCAAGAACCATCTGATGGCTGTGAGAACCATTCCATTTATTAACATTAAAGACTGAGGACCCAAACTTTTATTTGACGCATTTTGATGAGTTTTTGGTATTTTATTGTGTTTTCTGGGCCCTTTCTAATGTACATTTGGTTTCAAAAGTGCACCTTGTTGCTGAGTAAGGGTACCATGGCTCACTTATCACAGCCACAACTTACTGTCATGCAATGAATTGGGTCCATGTTACTCAAAGCAGAACTTAATTTGTTTATGTAGCAAAGCCACAGGTTTAGAGAAAACAAAATATGTGGACCAAGAAATGTTTAACAAACACAGTTCTTAACCAATTCTTGAATATTCAGCTGAGTATTTTATGTGATGTACAGCATATTTCAGGAGTCTGATGGACAATGAACACCTGACATCCGAATATAAAATCAAGGCAGAATATTTCTCTAGTTTTTTTACAAGACGAACAAACTTGGTGAGGTATTAACATTCTTATCCAATGGCACAGATCATCAGTTGATAATTTGGGTATTATTCAGTTATTGGGGACTGAATGGAATGAGGGTATCCTTAAAATGGAAAGTGAAACTTTCAGATTTGGAAGTTCTGGTCCATTGTTATTTGTGAAACTTGAACTTCAGAAAAACACAAAAAGCTGAAACAATTGTGAAACGTTATCAGGGTCATGTAGCTCTTGCAGAAATATATTGTGAAATGCTCCACACAAGATTCCTGAAAACACTGGAACAATGTCTAGCAACCTTAACAAGTCAATGGATTGATTACAAAAGCATTATAAAATAAAACTTCCAAAGACAAGAAAGTCAAGACAGGCTTTAATACAGATCACAAAGTATGTGTATATTAGCTACTACTGTTTATCAGAATCAAATCTACTTGCCTTATTGCTCTATTGTCATACATTGTGGCCAATGATATCAATGCATTCAAGGCATTTTTTCTATCATAAGGAGTTTTGTTGAGTCAATTCTGACTCACGGCAATCCCAAGGGTGTAAGACAAGTGTTCTCCATAGATCTGTCAATGTATATTTATAGATTATTTAACCTTCTTCTTAAACGTCCCATAAACAATATCAGAAAATATTATTGAATCAATTCCAACTCCTGGCAAACCCATCTGTTACAGATTAGAACTTCTCTATGAGATTGTTCCTGGCTGCAATCTTAATGGAAGCAAATCTCTAGGCCTTTCTTCTGTAGTCCCACTGGGTGGGTTCATACCATCAAACTTTAGGTAAATAATAAAGCACAAACCATTTGCAACATATAGAGACTCCCAGGCAGGCCTCAATGAGTTATCCTGGACTCTCCAAAGAGTCTCAACACTAAAATCCAAAGGCCTTAAATTCTAGCATTTCCACCTTGATGATGCATCATTCTATATCCCGAATGCTTATTGTTTGTTGGTAGTTGACTTTAAGCAGTGACTAAATGTACCTAAGTTGCTTTATATGTAAAATAGAGGTAATATTAGTACTTAACAAGTATGAGAATTATGTATGATTATAAATAAAAAGCCTGGTATATAATAAGCATTCAGCAAATTATACATTATTGCTATGATTATTGTTATTATAATCATCCACACCCACTCCTCACTTATTGACATGTTTAGATCCCAAAGACCAAGTTGTTATGTGAAAATCATCATTATACAAAAATGGAGGATGAGATCACAAATGGAAAATGACTACATCATTGTATATCTGCCAAATCACATCATTACATAACTGACAAACCACTGAGAAGCATAGCTCAGCCAAGGTGACACATAACCTTAATGATTATAGCCAGCATTACTCTCATCTTGCACTTGGTGTTCATTACTGCCAAGTATACATAAAAACCAAAAAAAAAAAAAAAAAACCCAAATTCACTGCTATCGAGTTGGATCAAACTCATAGCCACACCTCCTCGGGTTTCCAAGGCGTTATCACTATGGAAGTGGGTCTCCCGATGCGCAATCTTCCTTCACTAATGAAAAAATAGTCAGAAGATTTTTTATTTTTGTCATAAATGCAAAATGTCAGATAATGAGATAGTCGATAAGTGAAGAGTAGATGTATTTCATATGGTCCATCCCTCTATACCTATTGTATTTGAGCAATAATGATTTCTTACCTGGAAATATTGCACTAGAGTACTAACTAGTAACTTTGCCCTCCTCTTATACTGTCAAGTTCATCCTCATTGTGATTAAGTGATCATTTTAAAATGTAAATATAATCATTTCAATTTCATGATAAAAATAACTGAATTACCCATTATGACTGTTGCAAAGAAGATGAACATGTAAGCACCATATACAAAGCCAACTTTGACCTGGCTGTTTTTCACACAGAGGTTATATAATATAGTGGTTAAAAGAGTAGGCTCTGAAGTCAGGATACCCAACTCCCAAGGCAAGCTTCACCTCTTACTAGACGAATGAACTGAGTTACTTTAATTTCCTAAACTTTGGTTCACTCCTCTCTGCAATCAGGATAATACTGATACTTACAAACATTTTTTGGTGATATTTAAGTAAAATATCATGTGGCCTACCTGTTAACTCATTGCCGTTAAGTCAGTTCTGACTCATAGTGACCCTATACAACAGAGTACAACTGCCCATAGGGTTTCCTAGGCTGTAATCTTTACAGAAGCAGGCTGCCACATCATTCTCTATAAAACCTCAGCTGTAGCCAGAGCAGAAATATTACTTTCATGTAACTTATTTGCTCATTCTACCACATCTACAGATAATCCTCCTTCAGTTCAGACTGCATATAATGACTTGTCTTTGCAGGCTCCTAAAACTGTAAAAATCATAAAGAAAGTGAACGAGACAAACCACATATTGAGTGAGTTGTTGTTGTTATGTGCCCTCAAGTCGGACCCAACTCATAGCGACCCCTCCTTGGGTTTCTGAGGCAGTATCACTACAGAAGTAGATTGCCCCATCTTCCTCAAATGATATTACCCAAATGATATTACCCAGGCTTCTTGTATCCTACTGATATTCCATTTAGGTCTCTGGTGCCTATAATAATCTAGGAATAGTTATAAAGAATTATATC
>NW_006921671.1:1159748-1181579 GCF_000298275.1 Orycteropus afer afer
AGCGACCCCTCCTTGGGTTTCTGAGGCAGTATCACTACAGAAGTAGATTGCCCCATCTTCCTTCCGAGGAGTGGCTGGTGGGTTTGAACCACCAGACTTCTGGTTAGTAGTCAAGTGCCTTAGCCATTATGCTACCAAAGTAGATTGTAGGTATTGCAGTTGTACAGAGTAAATTACAGATTATTATAGGCCACAATGACTGATTGGTATGTCCTCTGGCCCTTCTTGCATGCATTCATATTGGGCTTAATTTACTGAGTTCTTGAAGATGAATACAAATTTTTGAAATCCTCTTTCTGTTTGTTAGGAGCCCTGGTAGCACAGTGGTTAAACACTTGACTGTTAATCAAAAGGTTTGTGGTTCAAAACCACCAGCCATTCCATAAGAGAAAGATGTGGGTGGCAGTATGATTCCATAAAGATTATAACCTTGGAAACCCTATAGGGCAGTTCTACTCTGTCCTATAGGGTCTCTATGAGTTGGAATCAATTTGTTTTCTTTCTGTTAGTCTCAACACTGAACAATTTGGCCTAACTGACCAGATATAAGTGCTTTCTTGTTTGCTCCATGTGTTTAATTATCTGCTGGCCCCATTTGGGTAGAGAGGATTTAATTTCAGAATGTTGCCTACCAAATGCATAATGTAATCATGCTGAACACTAGCAATGGCAATTACTTCTTTCTTTTGTGGTTTGTTTTTTATTTATATAATGTTTTGTACTCATTTTGCTTTCTTTTTGAGGGCAACATAATGTGCTCTTCATGATGTCATCCTGTCACTTCCCATTGCCACGCTACCACGACAGGGCTACTATGAACTTGTCTTCAGTGACAACATTTGACCTTGTGGTTACTTTCTTTTCTACTTACTGCTTTTGGTGACTCATATGTGTCACTAATAAAATTTGTCTACATGTTTCACACAATAGGTTCAGATCCTTGGTAAACCTCTGGTTTATTTTGGAACTTTATGCTGCATTGTTTGTTTGTTTTTTCTACCTTTCTTACAATTCTTGTGCTCCTTCTTTTGATGCATTTTCTCTAGCTCCTTACCACTATCCAGCTAGCTAAGAGAGCAGAACTTAGTGAAAGCTTTTCATTCTATAGTATTGTCTTATAAATTGTGAATTACAAAATGTTGACTGTTAATGAAGACAGGGTAAACTTACTGTTAAATTGCTTTATATTATACATATATATGTTTGTTTAAAATTCATGAGCATATTTTTAAGCTAAAAATATGCTTTGGGTGCCTACGGTATAGGAGTAGGTACAGATTCTCAGACTTTAGAGAAAACAAGTAGACAATGTCATTGCTAATGAGACCAACACCCAGGAATTCAAACTACTAAGAAACTTCCTGCTCTTTGGTTTCTCAAAAAAAAATAAAGAAGAAGTTGCAATCCCTATTTTTGCTATAGATTAATTTTTATGGCTTGAGCAATGGTCAGCATAAGTAAGTAAAAGGTTATAGTAGCATGTTAAAAATCACACCCTTCAGGGGACAATTAGTAAAATAATGAAACACACATACATGATAATGAGAATATGATGTAACTTTTTGCAATTTAGCATGCTTACAATGTTTGTGTATGTTTAGCATATATCTAAACTTGTAACAACATTATCTTCTTGGCTCAACAATCTATAAAAAGCAGCAAATTGCTCCCAAAAGTCAGACAGAATCTGAGGCTGAATCTCTCTGTCTCCCTTAGTGTGCTAAGGAATATAACCCTCTCTTTCACTGACCTTGGTTTGGTTTCTGTTGGTGAGAACTGAACCCAGCACAGACTTGTTTTTAGGTAACAATTTCTTCTGACCCAGATGGGACTCCTTTTCACTTCACCCAATTCCGAGGGACACCTTTGACCACGGGAGCCAACGGCCTATCCCAGCACACACTGATTTTTTTTCCTCCACTTCATAAAGTCTTTGGTCCTTGAGGTCAGAATTGATCTCAGACCCAAAGGCAGCACTTACAGTGAGGACAAGGACATGGCTTTCCAGTATTTGGAAGAGGGGCAAGGGTTCCCTTGGATGAGTAAGACACAAATCCTATCAGGTCCAATGCTCTATTTTAAGATATAGACCAGGTAGACTTAACTTGTGGAACTTTAAAGTTTGGCAAAATAAAGGTGTTCTTACAGTAATTGGTGGTGCACAGGGTCAGATTCTGGAATGCCACCTTTTAGGGAGTATCCTTAAACATTGGTCCTATTTTTGGAAGTAATCTGATAAAGAGCTCTAAAATTAAATTTCTTCGTAACACTACTTAGCCACAGTATAAATTAAGAGGTGATGGAAACTGGCCAGTAAATAGATCTGTAAATTACAGTACTATTCTGCAGCTAGATTTGTTTTGTACAAGAAAAGAAAAACAGGATTAAAAAAATACAGAAATTTCATAACTTCATAGTAAAATAAAGATTTGCAGAAACAATGGAAAATTGTGGAACAAAAGAAACTTAGATGTCATGAGACAAGATGTGTATGAACTGCTGTATGGAAAATGAATTTCTTCTGTACACTTTCACCCACATCACAATGAAAATTAAAAAAAAAAAAAGAAAGCAATTTGGAGCTGCAATTTGAAATGATCCAGAAAAGGAGGAAGATAAGGAAAGTTATTTTGTGGGACTGTCCTGCCCTCCTCCTTATGCCAAATTACTAAAACCTCCAACAGCCCTGAAGGCTCCCCTGCTGCAGGATGTCTGCCCCTGCCACATACTCAGAGTGGCACTTCTTTCAGACTAAGGATAGCAAGAAAATCAATAAGGTTTTACCCACTTAGGTAAGGTCCTATGCTAAACCCAGAGGATGCTGCAGGAGGGATCCGCCACAAATATTCTGGGTTCATAGCCCATTTACTATTTCTGATCTATTAAACTGGTAAAACAACTTGCTGCTTTTCAAAAAGACCCTAAATGAATAGATGGTTTATTTGCATCCATCCTTAAAATGCATCATCCTATCAGGCTTTTGTACAATATCTTCCTAACCCTTGCAGAACAGAGAATAGTTTGAATAACTATTGAAAGATTTTTCAAAGATTGAAAAAGCTAAGGAAGAAGCTGATCAACTACGCCATTAAAATGCAAATAATCACTTGCTAGCAGAGCAAGCAGTACCAAAATTAGAACAAGAACGGAATCCTAATACCCCTGAGGATTTGACTCTCATGTCACACATTGGGGACTGTTTATTGGCAGGGCTCTGAAACAGAGTCCCTAAGAAGAGAAATCTTAACAAGGTTTATGAAATCAAGCAAAAAGCACAAGACCCATAAGCTTTTCTTGAATGAATTTTTACAGCCTTTAGGCAGTTTACCGATTTGGACTCAGAGGCCCCAGAGAATGCACGAATGCTCACTAATAAAGAAGACTGAACTTTTATCCCCTGGCTTTTCGTTTATTTTGTGTTTGTACTCTGTTACTATGTACATTAAAAGCTGTTTCTACTAACTGAGCCGTTGCCATTCTAGCACTTTCCTCAACTTTCTGGAGCTTCCTCTTAATGTCTGGAGAACTTTATTGTATAAAATTTATGCTGAGTGGGAAGAATCACAGATGGGTTCCCAAAGGACAATTGTATTGGGCTGTGCTACCACAAGAATTCAAAAATCGCTCCACTCTGTTTGGGACTGCTGTAGGCAAAGACCTAAGTGGTCTCTAGCCAGAACGGCATCTTGCTACAATATGTAAATGACCTCCTCATAGCCACCCAGATGTAAGAGAACTCTAATCATAAAGCTATTAAGACTTGAATTTTGGGGGCCAACAGGCCATAAGGTTTCCAAAGCCAAAGCACAAATCTCACAATGCTTGATGACTTGTCTAAGCTTCAGAATAACACAGGGAAAATAGGAGATGCTACCTGAATGAAAGGACACTATTTTGCCAGATGGCCACCCCTCACATCCATAAATAATTAACAAGATTTTTAGGCAGGGCTGAATTTTGCCATATTTGGATTCCAAACTTTAGATTATTAACCAAATCCTTATATAAGGCTACTAGGGAACTAAAAAATGACCCCTCTGTTTGGACTGATGAGCGTCAAACAGCTTTCAATGCCATCTAGCAAAAATTAATGCCTATTGTGTTCTGAGGCTACCAGACCTCGCCAAAACCTTTGAACTAAATGTCTGTAAGACTCAAGGACCACAAGCTTTGGGCCAGGACTTTGGCAGCTACTCCACTTATCAATGAAGTCATCCCCAAAGATTTCTTAAGATCTAGGAATAGACAACCAGATTTTAAAAAGACAAATGGCAAAAACATGTCAGGAACCCAAACTTATCTTGGTAAAAACTTTTACTAAAGCCTTTTTGGGAGCTCTAGTGGCATAGTGCCTAAGGCACTTGACTGCTAACCGGAAGGTTGGCAGTTCAACCCACCAGCCACTCTTAGGAAGGATGACTGGAAGATCTACTTTCGTAGTGATACTGCCTTGTAAACCCAAGGAGGGGTCGCTATGAGTCAGAGACGACTCAATGGCACATAACAACAACAACAATGCCTTTTTATACACATATTAAAATAGCAACTAGGGACAGCTTGAATTTAGGCCCTTTTGAGTTTATACATGGGAGGCCACACCAAACTAACCTCTGAGTGACGAATGGTAAGCAACTCTATCTTGAGAGAACAATCTTTTTACAGTTATCTGTGCTGTGCTTTCTTCTGTCCACAGTTAAGACTTGGTTACCCTAAAAGTTTCCTCTCTATGTTTCAGCCCACCATTTCCAATCAGGAGACCTAGTCTTAGTTGGAGCCTGGAAAAATAGCCCTCCCCAGCCTCGGTGGAAAGGAACTTTCCAAGTCCTGTTGACCACTCGTACTGTAGTTAAACTTGAAAAAAGTCCAACTGTGAATTCCTCATATTCAAGTCAAAGAGAAATTAACTCTATAGAAACAGTAAAGTTACAAAGTTGAATTGCTTTAGATTTGATGCTGACATACCACAAAGGATCTGTGGTATTCTACATAAATATAATCTGTTGTTCATTGGTGAATGCCATAGAACAAACTGAACAAGACCAGATAGATTAGTGCCATTATCCACAAGTTACAGCAAGATAGAAACACCTCCCAAACTCTGCTAACTTAACTTCTTGGTTGCTTAATTTTAATTGATTGAAATCACTTTTTGTTATTATGTTATTTGTTGCTTATATCATTATAGGGTCTTGTTGTCTTCATTGTTTATCTGTATGTTCTTCTTAGTGCAAGCCCCTATAACCGTCCCCAGAAGTCTATATGGAATATAAACATAAACATCAAAATATAGCATCAATATTTAAAAAGTTAGCAAAAGAATCAATTGAAGCTTCTGACTCACTGTGCTGGTGAAATGTCATAGTTTCAAAGGGGGAACTGAAACCAACCTCCAGGTATTCAACAACAACAACAACAAAAAAAAAAAAAGCCCACTGCTGTGGAGTCAGATCTGACTCATAGGCAGATCCTTGGATATCCAAGGTGTCACAGCAGTAGATTGCCCAACCTTCCTTCCAAAGTGTGGCTGGTGGGTTTGAACCACCAGCCTTCTGGTTAGCAGTCAAATGCCTTAAGCACTACTCTACCAGAGCTCCTGAGTTAGTAATAATCCATCCTCATGCTTTTTGTGGTTTCTCAGAAAAAGTTACAATTCCTGTTTTTGCTATAGATTAGTATTTAGGGCTTGAGCAATGGTCAGTAATGGTAAGCTGTTTTTATTTGCCATCCCGACTCATAACGACCCCTCCTTGGGTTTCCAATGCAATATCACTACGAAAGTAGATTGCCCAACCTTCCTTCTGCGGAGAAGGTTACATTAGCTTAGTAAAAAATCACACGCCTCAGCGGGGAGTTAGTATGATAATAAAACGTGCATACATGATAATGAGAATATGATGTAACTTTTTGCAACCCCACAAGTTTACAGTGCTTGTGTATGTTTACCATGTATCTAAACCTGTAACAACAGCACCTTCTTGGCTCAACAACCTATAAAAAGCAGCAAGCCACTCCCCGAGGTCAGACAGAATCTGAGGATGAATACCTCTCTGTCTCCCTTAGCTCTCTAAGAATAAAGCCCTCTCTTCTCCTCACCTCAGTGTAGTTTCTATTGGTGAGAGTTGCACCAGGCACAGACCTGTGTTTAGGTAACACTAACATGGAGCTTGCATTATAGGTTGAAGAAATCAAACACATATACAAATAAGCAACAAGATTTAAAGGTAATTGTAAGTATTTAGTAGAAAATTAAAAGTGCAATATCATGGGAACTCTGGTGGTGTAGTGCCTAAGGCATTTGACTGCTAAACAGATAGTGACTGTAAATTTAGACTTGTGACTTAAGAAAGTGTCTCTGAGAAGGTGATATTTATGCAAAGATCTGAACAACAAAATAGAATTCATGTTGTGTAAATCTAGGGACAAAAACATTTCAAGTAAAAAGAAAAGTTAGTGAAATGACCAAAAGGCAGGAATAAGCTTAGTGGATTATCTTAAGTCTGGATTTATGTGGGCAATATAAATTTTAAAAACGTTTCTGACACTGCAGTGGGACTGGGGAAATCTGGAGAATCAAGGTGCAAACAAGTGTTGATATGTGTAAGAGAATTCCAAATCTGGGATGCCTTGGTATAACTAAAATGGCTCACACAAGGTCTGACTCCAACTCCATTTTGTCCTAAACTCTGTTTCTGTTTCTGGGAAGGTGACCCATGACTGTTGATGTGTAAACAAGGGAGGGACAGCTTGCCCTCTGAAAGAATGTGGTTGAAAGTAGATTAACTAGTATGCAGAAAGGTGCTTGCTTACACAAGAAACTTGCTCTGGCATGTCCTTAATGATTTACTGAAATTTAGTCAATTAGAAGAACGTATTTTAGCTAGCCTAGTTAGAATTGGAGATAAATTGAGATTTATGAAAGCCCTGAGACTAGAAAAGCTCACCTAAATAGTCTATGTGATAGCGAAAATAAAGGAAGCCAAGTCTACCCTCAGAAGATTGTTACGGAGGGAGCAGAGGAAGCAAACAAAGGAGACTGGAAGAAAAAGTCAGTGAAGTAGGGAAATAAAATGATACTGCGTTGTCCCTGAAATCAAGTGAAGAAAGTGCGTCGAGACTGAAGAAGAGGTTTATTATGTTAAATACTTGGGAGAAGTGAAGAAAATGACAGAGGAGTTATTTGAAACTGATTGGAAACATGGACTCGTTGTTGTTATGTGCCGTGCAGTCGGCCCTAACTCATAGCGACCCCTCGCCCTGACTACAGCGACCTCTCCATGGATTTCCAAGGTGATATCACTAGGGAAATAGATAGTTCAACCTTCTTTCCGAGGAGTGGCTGATGGGTTTGAACCAACAGTCTTCTGGCTAGCAGTCAAGTGCCTTGAGCATTACACTACCAGAGCTCCAATGGACTCATTAGTGACCTTAATAAGAGCAGTTGTAGTGTAATGAAGGAGAGCATAGACCAGCTGGGTGGAGGCAGAGTGTGGGGAAAAGAATTTGGAGGTAAAATGACTTTAGTCAATCATTTAAATAAAGATATTTTGTAAAATAGCACTGGGAACACAGAACTGTAGTTGAAAAGCAATATGGGGTGAAGGGAACCTTTTGTTTTCTAAGATAGTATGAATTTGTGTGCTGATGAATGATGAGGGGGTGAGAAATGATGTTGACGGGGAAAGAAACGACGATTGCAGCTACAAAGTCCTTAAGAAAACAGAAAGGTTAGCATCCAAAACTGTAGGTGAGAGATTTACCTGATGAGAGCAAAAACATTTTATCCACCAAGAAAGAAGGCAGAAATTATGGCAACAGCTCTTGATAAACTAGTGTATCTGTAAAGATGATGAATTTGCTGCTGGATTCCACAACTTGTTTCAATATAGTAGATAACAGTTTTCAGGTAAGAGGTGGTGCAAAGAGGAAGTGTCAGAAATTAAAGAGTAGAGCAAGTAAAATGTTCATCTTGGAAAGTAAGAAAGCAAACATACCAGGGAAATTATGAAGATTGTTGGACACAAGTTTATTTTTGAAATTTGTGACACTACCCACCAGCTACTCCACAGAAAGAAGACTGTGCAATCTACTTCCCTAAAGATTTACCACCTCAGAAATCCAAAGGGGGTCTCTATGAGTTAAAATGGACTCGATGGCTGGGAGTTGTTTTTTTTTTTTTTTTTGAGTCAGCATAAAAACAAGAAACTCAAACCCAGAGCTCCTCTTACTCAGCACAGATGTGCTCAAGATTCAACTGCCTTGGTGCAGAGAGTTGTTGTTGTTAGTGCCCTTGAGTGGAACCCAACTCATAGTGACCCTTCCTTGGATTTCCGAGGTGATATCACCACGGAAGTAGATCGCCCAACCTTCTTTCCGAGGAGTGGCTGATGGGTTTGAACCACCAATCTTCATGGTTAGCAGTCAAGTGCCTTAGGCACTACGTTACCAGAACGCTCAGAGAGACAGGAGCCAAATAGATAGCTTTAGTGGAAAGTGGAGGGTGGGGTTTTTTCTCATAGAGCCCTGGTGGCACAGTAATTAAAGCGCACACCAAAAGGTTGGCAGTTTGAAACCACTAGCTGCTCCACAGGAGAAAGATGTGGCTGGTTGTTCAGCAAAGATTTACAGCTGTGGAAACTCTGTGGTGCAGTTCTGGTCTGTCCTGTAAGGCTGCTATGGGTTGGAATCAATTCCATGGTAGCAGGTTGGGTTCCAGTTTAGGCTCTTCTCAAGTGGAGACAAGATTTGGATATGGAGAAGGAAAATGCATGTTGCAAAGGAGTGAATCCAATGACAGACTTTAAATCTAAGCTTAGTGAGAAGAGATAGAGGAAAGTGATTAACAGTGAAAGTGGTCACTATTAATTGATAATTTCTGAATGACTATATCAAGGATTTTCCTAATCAATGCAGTCTCTAAAAATGATAGAACTTTCCAGAATATAAAAAATCAAATTCTTAATTCCAGATGCTAGAATATTCAGAAAACATTTACAAAAACAAATGATAAAACGATATCTAGGTTTTCAATGGCTGGCACAATACCGGGCAGTGTTTCGTTCTGCTGTGCACAGGGTCACTATGAATCAGAGATGACTCAACAACACGTAACAATAACAACAACAACAACAAAAGTTTTTTGAAATCTAGATAAAGCTATAGTAGCAAAAATTTGATAACTTCAGTTTGGAATTTTTCACTTTCGTTTGTTGTAATATATCATCTATTCTATAATAATATATGAATCAGCTATAGCTTAAAGTCACATCATAATTCTAAGTGCTACATAACAAAACACCTTAAAATGTGTACTTGCTTAAAACAGTGCAGTATCAATTTTGCTCAAAAATGACAATTAGGACAGGGCTTCTTGTGTACTATTCACTCTAATCCATTTATTTTCAACTGGGTTGGCTCAGACTAGGTACTGGGATCACCTGAAGGCTCACAAATTCACAAGTTGTTGCCTGGGTGAGAAAAACTGCATTGCTGTGAGCTAGAACAGCTAAGATAACTTTGGCAACTCTTTTTATATACATGTGTTCTCTTTAGCTTGATAGCTTCAGAGTGAGCAGTTTTATAGGCCATCTTAGAGCTCCCAAGGTACAAGTCCTGAGAGAGACAGAAAGTTAAACAGAAGTTATATTACTTTTCATGACCTAGATTAGAAGTCACTTTTGCTACATTCTCTTTATCTAGATGTAGAATGGAACACATTGTTGAGGCCATTCTTGAAAATATAATCTGCCATAGTCTGAATGACAATGTGGTCTAGTAACCAATCCAAGACACTCTCTGACTAGAATTTTGTGAATGAGAGCAATGAAATGCTTTGAGAGTCACAGCTTTCCTGTTTATGATGACAGCAATGACTGCAAAATCCCTAGGCACATTTTCCTCAGCACACCATAAGTGAAGGCCAAATCCTTGGGTCTCGCCTTTCCATTTCTATCAGAAACCTTCTGGAGACTTTCCCTAAAATTCCTCAGTTAACTTAGATGTTCCCACTTATCCTCCCATAGGCTTGCTCCTAGAATCATAATCAGTTGGTTTCTGCAGGATTGAACATTATACAACTTAAAAATTTATTCAAAAATAAAAACAAAATGTCAAAGGAAATTTTAAAAAAGGGGGGAGGGGGAAACTATAGTTTGAAAGCATCCTAAAAGATATATCCAACATTTGCAAAATGGATTTGAGTTGGACAAACAAAATGTAAAAAAAAAAAAAGAAAGTAAGTAAGATAATTGGGAAATTTGATCTCTGACTCAGTATGTGATGATACTAAGGAATTATACTGAAGTTTTTATATTATGATAATGGTGTTGTCTGTTTAAAATATAAGACTTTATTTTGTAGAAATCCAATTAAAAATATTTGCTAAAGACGTCTGAGACTTTCTTCAAATAATCTAAAGGACAGGGAGTGGGGTGATACAGATGAAACAACACTGGTCATATTTTAATAATTGTTGAATACAGGTGATGGATATAAAAGATTCATTGTTGTTCTGTTTTGTAATGTTTAAACATTTTTGTAATGAAAAGGTTTTTTTTTTTCAATTTTTAAAAAAAGTTCTGAGTTTGGGCTAGAAATCTCTCAGAATGTCCAGTCTTGATCCTGTCAATGCGCACCTAGTGCCCTGTTTTTGTCTTTCTTACTCACAGGCTTTCTTCTCGTTGATTGAATAAAGAAAGATTTAAGCTCCCAAACACGCTTCCTGATTATATTCAACACTGCTTCCAAATTATCCAATTTGCTATAAAGATTGCTAACACTCACCATTTTGCTCTTGGAAAAGCCAAAAAGATGATCTTTCTCATGCTGCCCCCTAGCCTCCTCAAGTTCCTTTTTAACCTTGGTTTGGGCCAAATTGTATTATTGTTCAGAGTATCTGTTGTTCCTTCTTATGGGAGGATACTTATTCCTGCCCCACTGCCATCAGATTTGACCATGTCATGTGCTTTGTTCAATGAAATGAGAGGTAAGAAGAATGTGGGATATGCAAACAAAGGTTTAAGAGCTAGCACATGATTCCAATATTCTCTTGTCTTTCTTCCATAAGACCAGAATGTGTTAAGTAGAAGCTGTCCTTCAGCTCGGATTCCAGAATGAAGATGATTCAGAGCACAGCCAAAGTCAATCCAGATGGATGTGTAATACAAGTGAGTAATACACTTGTTGTAAGTTATTTATTTTGAGTTGTTTGTTACTGTAGCTAAACAGTCTAAACTGCCTGACACAAACACTGTTCAATTAGCATTTGTTGTGGCTTTGAAGTATTATTTGAGTAGGACATTCAGTGCTATTCCACTCACAAAACTAAGCCATCTATAAATCGACTAGTGATTTTGATGTTAGATGCATAGTAAGGTCCCATTCTAATGAATAATAGCAAGATGATCTTCATCTTGATGACTTTATTAATGATAGCAAAAAAATTAAATGTTAATCTCTTTGTCTGTGTATAGTTATAGCCAACATTAATCCTTGCAGGAAATTGTTAGACGATGATCAGTATTATATGTTAAAATGGTGAAATGTTGAGATCTGTTTATTCTATACACTTAAATATCTGGAAACAACCAATAGAATACTGAATAAAAACAAGGAAACTCCAACAGCAATAAATATCTCCGAAGTTTTTGTCCTTTCATTACAAGCACAGTGATAGTACATTAAAATGAGTAATGTGCTCTTTCACTTTAAGGAAAGAATGCCAGCATTACTTGTACATGAAATATAAAGTAGTACTCTGTATTAGTCAAGTTAAAGTAAGTAACATACAACTTCAAAATCGCAGTAGCTTAACATCTATAATTTATTCCTGGTTCATGCAAAATTTGTTACAGGCCAGTCACCTTTCTCGGCAGTTGTCTTGTGTGTGGCAACTAAGCAACCTAAGCTGTTTTGATTTTACTGCTCCACTCTCTCAACCAAAAACCCTCATGATTACTTCTGAAGGAATGGAGACTGGAGATCCATGCAGGGGCTTTTTATTGCTACTACCTAGATTGACACATTTCATTGGCCACCATTAATCATGACCCCACCTAAAGCTACAGCAAGTTTGGCTCAGTAGACTCAGGGAGAAAAGAAATATTGATAATGAAATAATTTCTACCACATGCTCTTTTCATATTTTAAAAAATATGAAAAGGATGATGTAAAAAGGAATTGTTACATCATTGAAAATAGTGGAAAAATGGGCTCAGAAATTAATTTCTGAGATCACTGAATTTCTATATATATATATGAAACATTGAAATCTAGAAATAAGCATTTTTAACATTAATGTAGCGATATTTTTCCAAATTATTAAGTAATGTATCCCACAACTGGATTTCTTTCAATAGAATAGTACCGTGTCACTGTAGAAAGTGAGATGGCAAAAGTAATAATAATAACAGCAGCAACAACAACATTTGTTATGTACTTATTCTGTGCTCGGCACTTTAATCAATGGACTTTATAAGAACCATTTTATATAAAATGTCCTACTCAAAGAAGATACTCCAAAACAACAGTTATTGTTGACCTCGCAACTTTAGAATCTATGGGTAGTAATTAATATGATCAAATATTTTTCAAAGAAAATATGAATGACTGACAACAAAGAATGTTTGATATTAATGACAGCATTCCATTCTATATGGTAGTTTTCATATTTCTTTACATTTCCTTATGATTTGGCAGCATTTCAAAGATAACATATGTGCATTCCAGTGCTCCAAGTATTTTTGAAAGTCTGTGCTAACATAAAATGTGCTTTCACCTCACCAACTCTGTGCTATAATACCAACTGGGGAATATTCTCACGTATGTCAATCAGACATAGGATAGACACTAGAAATCTTAATCATATCTTAGGTTGGTGAAGAGGAAAGAGCTTAAACAAAGAAATTACAAGACTGTCTAAGCTCTTGTGGAAAGTAAGGAAGCATATACAACATTCACAACAGTGGTTCTGTAGGGGTAAGAAGAGAAGAGACAGGAAAGATGTAAGGAGGAAAGATACACAGAGGACTTTCCAAGGTACTGATTAACCTTTATTCCTCAGACCGACCTTAGGTACAGGGGATATTTGTTTTATTTTTTAAAAATTAATATACAGGCAGTCCCTGAATTACAAGTGAGAGCTGTTCCTAGCCGTGTCTTTAAGAACTTGTAGGTCAGTAGGAAAAGTGTGCATGGTTCTTATTTAACCTTGCTTGAGTGCAAGAAAAGGCTCAAAGACTTTTAATTTTTTAAAAAAGCTGGGCATGCAGCAAGTGAAGGTGATTGTGATGAAGAATTTATTGCAAATAGTAGGTTGGTTCAATCATTTCATTAATAAGGGAAAATATACATAAATATATGACTAATTTTGAGCCAAAATGTCACAGCCATGCTCAAAGACAGTGGTGCCCTACTTCCACAGTGATACGGCCTTGGAAACCCAAGGAGGGGTCTATTGGAGGTCAGTGAATTTGGTTTGTTTTCTTTTTTACTCAAAGATGGTGGCATCCCACTCAAAGATTGTGGCCTACTGCACTGCTTTCAACATGTGTTGCTTCCCATAGTTCTGCCAGTAATCCAGTCTCACACACTAGGCTGCCAAACAGGCTCACTATGCCTATACAGAATGACTCAAATTGTGAAAATTCATGTCTGTTCCTGTTTTGCTTCATCAGCCATGACACAACCAGTTAGAAGCCCTACAATAAAGGGCAGAATTGGTACAATGGCAGTGATTTTTTGGGGGGGTTTGGAGGAGTTGTCTATAAACTGGACATTTGTAATCCAAGACTACCTGTGTAATATACTTTTTTGTGTATATTATTGTGTATTTTGCAAATAGAAAAAGAAGTTTGATAAGGAATAAAATGTCTTTAATAGACACAAAATCACAACTATATGAGACTCCTCAATTCACCTTATGGTTTTATTTTTGTTATGTATATAAAAGAATTTGAAAAAAGATGATATATTTTTAGAAAATACCTTTGAAGCAAAAGTCACCATTTTCAATAATGGGCAATTATATACAATGATAATGTGTAAAAGTTAATTGTGGTGGACTAACAATCATTACAATACTATCTCATCAGGAATACATTTCATAAGTGAAAGCACTCTGTGACTTCCATCTTGTCTCAGTTATTTACTCTCAATCCATCTGATACATTCATAACACTGAGGCAAGTGAATCTTTGTTAAACAAAAACCTGGTATTTAATTCCTGCTTAACATCCTCCAAAGTCATTTCAAACTTCATGGAATGATATCAGGGTCCCTATCTACTTTTTTAAGTCTCATTTCCTACTACTCTCCCATTTCTGATAAAATGCGATTAAAAAAAAAGTTTTAGTCAGCCCTGTGGAGTCCCTCTCACATGTCTCATATATATATATACAAGGAAGGAAGATGGGGCAATCTACTTCCGTAGTGATACTGCCTCAGAAACCCAAAGAGGGGTCGCTACGAGTTGGGTCCGACTAGACGGCACATAACAACAACATCATACATGTGTGTGTGTGTATATATATATATATATATATATATATTTCCCCTCCCCCTCAACTTACTGTTTTTTATAGCTGGACTCTTTTCCAGGAATTTCCTTCTCAACCTTACCAGCCTGGCAAACTGCTACTCATCTTTTAAGATTCAGTTCAAATTTCACCTCTGTTAGATGCTTTCCTTGACTCTTCTAAGAAAATTCCAACACTTGGTCCTCAGGCTCTCACAGTATATTTTACCTCCAAAAAATTCACTTAGCATATTTTTATTTGTTTTTGAATCTGTCCCTCTCACTGGAACTGGGAGCACATGGTAAGTTGAACTGAACTTTAGTTTATTCATTTCTGTGTACTTACGGTTTAGAACTGTGCCTGAAACATATTGAACACTTACGAGATAATTGTTGAGTGAATGACTAAACAATGAATGAAAATAAGAACATTTTGGGCCAGCATTCCAGAGTTCTCCCATATGACTGAATCTGATACCCTTTAGGTTTGGCCAAATAGTCAATAAATCACTAAAAATTCCTTCTTTAAAACAGGATAATTTTCTAGTAACATACCACCTGTTTTGGTTCTCTAGTATCACTCTAAGAGAAAATACCACAAATGTATGGCTTTTTACAAACAGGAATTTATTCTTTTATAGTTAGGGGGCTAGAAGTCCAAATTCAATGTGCCAGCTCTAGGTGTTAGGTGAAGACCACTCAACCTTGAACTTTGGCTCTGCTTCTTTCTCTTGGCCCACTGAAGTTGGAGTCTCCTCTTAACTCAGGCAGTTGCTGATAGCTGAAGCTGACAAACCCAAAGTAGACAAGTAAGAAGGCACTGTCCCAAGATTATTAAGCAACATGGCAGACCACTAGTTCAAGTCTAGAAACAGTCCCAGTATCAGGAGGGAACATGGCAGACTGCTAAATGAAGACTGGACCAATTACACCATCCAAGCATGCCAAAAAGCTCAGAAACCCTTCTCAAAGCTTCTTCTTGTATACTGGAAGCAGACCACATCACTAAGGCAGCTACTCAGCTGCTCACTGCAGATTCCACCATTGAGTTGATCACCAGTCTCACTATGGGGAATCATTACCTTCAGCTGCCTAGCCGCTCAAAACCAGACTCAGCCAAGGTGACACATAACCTTAACTACCACACCACCTAATAACAAATATAATGCCTTGCATTTATTTCTTATGTTATAAACCTAACACTAAATTAGGTATTTACTTCATTCTCATTAATCTTCACATTAGTCTTTCTTGGTGAGTATTATTCTTCTTTGAAAAATTTCTTAGTGAAAAACCTGAAGTTCAAAATAGTGAAGTAACTTGCCAAAGTAACACAACCGAGAAGTGGCAGATTCAGCCTTCAAATCCAGTCTAGCTCCAAAACTGTGCTCTTTTATGAATATATCCTGCTTCTCCCAAATAGACATATTACAACTACTTCATAGGATAAAAGGAGCTCTGGCAGTGCTTGGTTGAGGCATTGGGCTGCTAACTAAAATCTTAACAGTTCAAACCCACCAGCCACTCCACTGAAGAAAGATGAGGCAGTCTGCTTCTGTAAAGATGTAAAGCCTTGGAAATCCTACGGGGGTCACTATGAGTTGGAATCGACTCAATGGCAGAGGGAGACACAGGATAAAACATCAGGGTTTATACATGGTGAATATTTCTCAATCTACAATAATAACAAAAATGCATCAGCAAGTCTGGGTGATTGAACTCCCAGTAATCTGTTCTCAGACAAGCGTCACCAAGAGATTGCTCCTACTTGAGGTCTTACATCCATAACACAGCCATTTGAAGACTTCGAATCTATAGATAGGACACTCCTCTCCTCAAAAGTTTGTCTTTCTGAACTATACAAAAGAAGAAATGTTTTGGAGAACTCATCTTGCAACACCTCATTTCTGCTAATAGTCAGGGCAACACTTGTCAGTTTTCCTCAGAGAAAATAAACAAACAAGTGTAAACCTTTTGGCTTTCTATCCACAATGTTTTAATCTAAGTAAAAAATAAACAAACAAACAAATAGCATAGATTTTGTCTTCATTGATTCCTAACTCAGAGATTCAGAGCCATAATTTTGCAGTTATATTTTTATCATTTTTAAATTGACTGGCTCAATTTGTCCAATTATTTTCAAACCACATCTGACCACTTCTATTTATAATAAAGTATTTTAACTCTCCTGTCAATTGTGAAAGATATATGAAATTTTGTTTTTTACCCAGGTTTAATACACCAGTCCCCAGATTATGAACAAGCTCCATTCCTAAATCTGTCTAAACTTGAATTGTACATCAGTCAAAATAGTTATGTATAGTTCATGTTTAACATCAGTTAGTGTGAAAATGGCATGGCAGAGGCATTTGACCTCCTCTAACATCACAAGAGAGAGAGATTATCACAATCAACATCAGCCCAAGGCTGATTTCTATGAAATGGAAATTTTCTACCAATTCTGGTACCAACCATTCCTACCATGGCATTCTCTACTTCTCTGCTGGGTCTGATAGTTCATAGCAATGACCACACAGAACTCACAGACAGTACTCATTATGGAGTTTATTATGGAAGTAACAGGGTACAACTCAGTGTCAGGAAAACCTCAAAATTAACAAGAAAACACTCAGAATACAGTTCTTGATCAGGACACCTTATTCTCATCCTCTGCTGCTGGATTCCGCTTGGGGCTTTCTCGAGCAAGTGTTACAACTCTTAGCTTCATGGATTGGCACCTCACTGGAGCCATCTCATGCCAATCTCCTGGTTATCTTGCACTGCTATTGCTTTTGCTATTGCTGCATCTCCAACTCTCACTGTCTTCCATGTTACATTCCCCTCTCTCTGTGTCCTGGTTCTAGAAGTTTCTCAGTGCAGGGCTGCCAGGTCTAAAGAGTGCACTCCACTCCTAGCTCTTCTTTCTTGGTGGTAGTGAAGTTGACCCTTTCCTCATCTGGGATGGCTCATTTTAACCCTAGCAAAATGGCAAAACTGACCAATCCTCTCATTAGGATTCCATATACTTTATTTGCATGCTCCCCACAAGGCTCTGTGATAGTTGGAGCTGGTGTCAACTTGGCTGGACCCCAGTTCTGTGTGGTTGTTCCCATGATAGGATAGGATGACTATGTTCTGAGTGGTCAATCTGTTCAGGGGGAGTTTCCTTAGGGGTGTGGCCTGCTTCCAGGATATCCGGGGGGGAGGAGGAGGAGGAGGAGGAGGAGAAGGAGACATTCTTCTTTGTCATTGCACCTTATTTGCATGCACCTTATTTGCATGGCATGGCAGAGGCATTTGACCTCCTCTGACATCACAAGGGAGAGAGACATTCTTCTGTGGATCGGGATTCTATTGTGAAACATTCTTCTGTGGATCAGGATTCTGTTGTGCTGACTACAACTGTCCGTGAGTGAGCAGTCCACCGTTTGGCCTGGAGATCTTGAATTCATCATTCGTTGGAGTCAACAGCTGGTGTACTGCCTGCCAGCCTTGAGCTTCTCGGCCCCTGCAGTTGCGGAAGCTAAGAAAAGCCTCCAGCCTTACGTTTGCTCCAGGGACTTTGGACTTGCTGGCTTCTATACATTTGTGAGCCATTTTCCTAAGATAAATTTCTCTCTCTCTTTATATATATATATATATATATAAGCTTTGCTGGTTTTTGTTTTTCTAGAGAACCCAGTCTAACACAGGCTTCATGCACCTTACTTGCATGGTACCACCTGCACAGGTATGCCATGCACGTTATTTTCATTATTAGCAAGCTGTCCTGTCCTCTTGGTGGGATGTAACCACCTTATTTACATAGTCTCAACCAATCATTTGGTCGGAGTTACAAGACCATGGCAAGAAAGACTATAGTAAAAGAATCTATCACAGTGCAGTAAGTCAAATGTTTGTCTTGGTATATAGTATATAGTGTACATGTCTGTGCATTAGAAACATTAAAGAAACACAAGTACACTAAAATATATTTAACATAATAATAATAATGTTAATGTTTTGATGCATGTTGCAAAGTAGCATCCACTACTTGTACAATATGTACAAACCATTGTACATATTTTGAATTTTTAATATACTAGGCTTTGTGGGGGTTGGTTCATAATTACAGGTTATATGTAAGCCAGATATTCATAACCCAGGGACTACCTATACTGTACAAATAATTTATTTAACTTTTCACTTTCCTTTCCTAAGGTGATGAAGAGCAACTTGCTTGTTTTTTATTAGTAGTTTTATGTATATTACCTTGCAAGATGAACACCAAGTAAGTTTAATGTTTGGTTTATTGAATGTTTGCAGCTTATAAAATATTGTATTTTAAATGCAAATGTAAGAGATATACAGAAGAAAAATATCCAAAGGCTAATCTTCTTAACTAAAATAAAGAATTCTCTATAAGTTTGAGGGTATAAATCCCCAAAAAAAAAGAAAGAAAGAAAAGCAGGGTGTAGCATATTCATGCATGAAATGCTTAATGAAATGTGCATTTCTAGTACTAATAATTTGTTATCATCATCTTGTCTGGTGCATTGTAGCAGGCTACAGAATAGTATATGTTTTGTCCTTACATATAATCAGATAGTTCATAAAACTCTAATGTAAATGAAGATTTTGCTATTTGAAGTGGTCAAATTTCCATTTTCAAACATCACAGCTTATAACCACTGATGGCATTTGGGTTTGCATTTGAGTTTTAGGATAATAACAAATTACAGAAAAAAATCTACCAATTCTTTGTCAGTTGTACTAAGAGGAAAAAGGCCTATTATCTTCCTGAAAGTAAGGCAAACCTACATGATACTTTTAAATGGAAAATATTATATTTGTTTGTAGCTATGTGCTATTTGTAAATTTAAGATCATTAGTCCCACTAAGAAACCAGAGAGTTTCTGCAAAAAGATTTTTAAAAATTCTCTTATTTTTGAATCTATTTTAGGTATAAAGAGAAGGATAAGGAAAGCAATGAAGGGAGCACTCTTTTTCTTCCTATTTCAGTGGTTTCTGATCCATAAAATCTGAGTGGTTGTTTAAAACAATCCAACCTGAGTGAAAATATGTTACTGCATACCTTTGCCTTTCTAATACTTTTTCTTTTCAATACTCCTTCCACTTACCATCCTCTGTACCTAATTGAAACCCTCAAGGTTTCCCTGCTTCAACTCAAACATCACTTCTTCTGTGATCACTTTATCTCCTCAGCCTCCTAACCTACATTGATCTCATTCATTCAAAAAATATTTTTTAAGAGCCAGTTTACAGAACATCCTGTTTAACTTCTATCCAATTTAGGAAAAATTTTAATAAAATCCCTAAGATTTTAAGGAAAGCTATGTTTTCCTCCTGCATTTCTCCAAGTCAAAACATGTCCAATGCTTTCCATTAGTCTCATTATGCACATGTTACAAGCACTCCATAATCTTGATTTTCTTCTATATACATTTCAAATAATTGATATTCTTTTTAAAAATATTGATCGGTAACTGCTTATATCTTTATTGTGGTAGTGTTTATATGATTTTAGACAATGACCAAAATGTATCACCTGCCTGTTGTCTTCAAGTCAATTCCAAATCATGGTGAGCCCATGTGTGCGAGTAGAACTGTGTTGCACAAGGTTTTCAGTAACTGATGACTTGAAGGAGATCATCAGGACTTTCTTCTGAAGCACCTCTTGGTGGACTCAAACTTTTAACGTTTTGGTTAACAGCCTCATACCACCCAGTGACTCCAAAATAAATCAAACTACACTTAAAGTGGATCATTTTATTGAATATAAATTATACCATGGTTTAGAAAAGTAGAAAAGAAAAACAAAACACCATGACCCAAAACAATATAGAGATAGATAGATAGACAGGTGATAGATTGATAGATAGATAGATAAAACAAAACAAAATCAAATTCACAGCCATCCAATTGATTCTGACTCATAGCAATCCCCACTGGGTTTCCAAGGTGGTGGTAAATCATTAAGGAAGTAGATTGCCTTATCTTCCTTCCATGAAGCAGCTGGTGGGTTTGAACTGCTAACTTTCTGGTTAGCAGTCAAATGCCTTAAGCACTTCAGCACCAGAACACATTCTCTCTCTCTCTCTCTAGTATTTCTAGTACTAATATTTTGTTATCATCATCTTGCTTGGTGCATTGTAGCAGGCTACAGAATAGTATGTTTTATCCTTATATATAATCAGATAGTTCATAGAACTCTAAGTAAAGATTTTGCTATTTGAAGTGGTCACATTCTCTCTGTATATATAAATTCTAATGAACACAGCACATCAGGAATTGTTTAATCAGCACATGAGGAGTAAAGTTATCACCTCCCTTTTCCTGGACACTAACCAAAACCAAAACCAAACTCACTGCTATTGAGTTGGTTCTGACTCATAGCACCCACTACTGTGTTTCCAAGACTGTAAATCTTTACAGAAGTAGATTGTCCCTATTCATTTTTATTCATGAAAAAAATGACAATGCTGTTTCATAATAAATATTCAGCCAAGGAAAACATCAAGGATCTTTTGTTGTGGAAAATTTCACATAATTGGTATTTTGAATCAAATATAGGCATAAACATATATTTGTGCTTTGTTTCTTCCTACTTTTCTTTATCTTCAATGTTTATTTATTCACTTGTTGTTATTGTTAGGTGCCATTGAGTCATTTCCGACTCATGGTGACCCCATGCACAGCAGAACAAAACGCCACCCAATCCCGTGCCAGCTCCATGATCCTTGCTATACTTGAGCCCATTGTTGCAGCCACTGTGTCAATCCATCTTGTTGAAGGCCTTCCCCTCCTTTGTCAACACTCCACCTTACCAAGCATAACATCCTTCTCCAGGGAATGGTCCCCTCTGACAACATGACCAATGTAGGTGAGATGAAGTCTGGCCATCCTCACTTCCAAGGAGCATCTCAGCTGCACTTCCTCCAGGACAGATCTGTTATTTCTTTTGGCAATCCATGGTACCTTCAGCATTCTTTGCCAGCACCACAACTCAAAAGCATCAACTCTTCTTCAGTCTTCCTTATCCATTGTCCAGCTCTCACATGCATAAAAGGCAATTGGAAATATCATGGCTTTTATCAGGTGCACCTTAGTCCTCAAGGAGACATCCTTGCTCCTCAGCACTTGAAAGAGTTCCTTCACAGCTGACCTGCCCGGTATCACACATCATCTAATGTCCTGACTGCTGCTTCCATTGGCCTCGACTGTAGAACCAAGCAACGTGAATTCTTTGACAACCTCAATCTTTTCTCCATCTATCATGATGCTACTTATTGGTCCAGTTGTGAGGATTTTTGTCTTCTTTA
>NW_006921671.1:1182158-1188597 GCF_000298275.1 Orycteropus afer afer
CTTTGCCTTGAGCCAAGATCCATCTGACAGCAGCTATGATATCCCTTGTTCCACATCCTCTTCTGAATCCAGCTTGCACCTCTGGAAGTTCACTTAGCACATATTATTATTCACTTAGCATGTATTATTGAGATATCATATCATACAAAGAAAAATGAGAGAGGTATTGACCCTGCCCTTTTGTAGCTTATAGTCATTAGGAAGAGATAGATACACAAATAAAATAGAATAAAAAGAGAAAAGACAAGTGCAATATGTGTTAAGTGTAATGGAGGCATAGGGTGCTGAGTTAATAGCACAAGATGGAAGGTGGAGGAAGGACAAACCCAGTTGTAAACTAAGTGTGTAAGGAAGACAACATAAAAAAATTCACATTTAATCTGAAATCTTAAGATTGAGTTAAAGGAGGTAATAGAGGGAAGATCTGGGAAAATCACAATGCAGCCAAGAAAACAGAAATGACCAGTTTTAAGGAACAGAAAGAAGGTCAGAGCTGTGTGAGTAATATGGGGGATATTAACAAGAAGTAAGAAAGAAGGATTTGACTGGACCAGATCATGTAGCACGTCATAAAGCATTTATACATATTTTTTTCCTATGTGCTACATGAAGCCTATATGATTTTAAGAATAATATGATCCAATTTATATTTGCAGGATTACATTACCTGCAATAAGCATAATAGATTGCAGAATGACAAAAAGAGAAATGAAAACACATTCATAAAAATGTTGAACAGAGTTAAGCTTGGCCTACAATAATCGAGATCTCACCACAGACCAACATATATCCCTACATCAACACTCTTGAATAGATTGTCTAATCTGTGGTCTTAAAACTTATATAATTATAAAAATTTATCTCTCAAGTTAAGAGAAAAGCAATGTGGAATTTATATTTATAATTTTTATTTCATCCTTTTTTAAAAAAAAAATTTTTGTTCTTATTTCTTAATATATGTATTGTAGTGTCACTGTTTACCATAAGTCTGTCACCTTGTTGTACTGTGATGGCGTTTGGGTTGCTGTGGTGCTGGAAGCTATGTAATCAGTATTTCAAACACCATCAGGGTCACCCATGGTGGACAGTTTTCAGCAGAGCTTCCAGATTAATATAGACTAGGAAGAAAGATTTGATAATCCATTTCCAAAAATTAGCCAATGAAGATATTATGAATCAGAGTAGAATATTGTTTGATATTGATTCAGTGCTGGAAGATGAGCCTCTGTTGGAAGGCACTCAAAATGCACAGTGGCCACAACAGTGCACTTGAACATACCATTGATTGTGAAAATTGTGCAGGACCAGGCAACGTGTTCCTCTGTTGTACATAAGGCATCATGAGTCATGGTCTACTTCATGATCATTAAAATAACAAAAACTATTTTTATGTATCCAAATTTATATTATATGTACATACACATATATAAATGGAATTGCTCAGAAGTTGTCTAGATATATATGTACTTTCTCAAAATTAGGAGTCCATAGTTTCAACTAACTGATATTTCAGCCTATAAAGTCTCTACATTGTCTATAAGTCTATGTTGTTCATATTTACTGTAGCTTCCCTCTCTCAAGCTATATGCTTATTACATGGGTTTAGATAAGTTTTTGCATTTTTTTAATAGTAATAACTCTAGATTGTCATTTCTGGCTTATTTTATGAATTCTTTTTTTAAAAAAATGCATTCTGTTGAAATACATGTACAGTGAAATACACAAAACTAAAGTGACATGGGTCAGTGCATTTTGTGTGTGTGTGTGCGCAGTGTTCCCTCCCCTCCCACCCCTGTCAACCAACAAAGTTTCCCTCCATATGTAAACCTTTCCTTGACCCTCCACAACAATGAACTAATATTATATTTGTCCTTCTGTGATTGACTTATTTTACTCAGTGTAATATCCTCTAAGTCCATCCAATTATGTGATGTTTTGCAGATGCTACATTATTCTTTAGTGCTGCATAGCATTCCGTTATGTGTATGTACCATAGTTTTGTCATCCACTCTTTTGCTATAAATCTTGCAGTTAAGTCCCCTGCCAGATATGTAATTATCAGCAAATATTAATTTGTTGCTGTCATTTTTGCTATGTGCTTTTTTGTGGAGTCGATTTCTTAGTTCCATATAATTTTCTATGTTGAGTTCATTTTGTTTATGAATCGTGTTATCACTTCCTTCATTGCTTTTGTTTTAGTACTTGCTGAATATTTATACTGTTCTTCTTTTTTTGATGTGAAGGTTTATCATTTGTCTTTGACATTACCCTGTGATTTATAGTGTTCTTTCCAAGTTTAGAGCAGTCCATTCTATCCTGTAGTTGTTTTAACTGCCCTACCATCTAGAAGTTCTGTAATGACAGTTTTTTCCCTCTTTTTGGTTTGTAGTTGTCCTCATTTGTCAATTGATGTCTCTGGTTCCCTATTTACAATCTTGTAGGCTTATTTACTTTGGATACTTCCATAGCTGGGTTGGTTTCTGGATTATATCATCATGTGTGTTAATTGTCAGTTGTTGTTTGCTGTTGTTGCTTCTCTGTCCAAAGAGCCCCTTTTAGCATCCCTTGTAAGGTTGGTCTGATATTAACAAATTCCCTTAATTTCTGCTTCTCTGGAAACATCCTAATTTCACCATCATATGTGAGGGACAATTTTGCTGGGTACATAATTCTTGGTTGGAGATTTTTCTCTTTCAGGGTTTTCTATATGCCATCACATTGTCTTCTCGCCTGCATGGTTTCTGTTGAGAAATCAGAGCTTAGTCTTATTGGTTGCCCCTTGTAGGTAACTCTTCATTTTTCCCATGCAGCTCTCATGATTCTTTCTTTTTCTTTAGTTTTGGTAAGTTTGATGATGATATGTCTGGGTGATTTTCTTTTGGGGTCTATCCTATTTGGGGTTCATTGGGTGTCCTGAATGGATATATTCTCATCTTTCATCATACCAGAAAAATTCTCTTCCAACAAATCTTTGACAATTTCCTCAGTGGTTTTATTTTTCTCTTCCTGTTCTGGAATTCTGATTACATGTAGGTTATTCCTTTTGATGGTATCCCACATGAACCTTAGGCTTTCTTCATTTTGTTTTGATCTTTTTTCTGATTTATCTCTTTCTAAAGAAGTGTTCAGGTATTTTCCTTCAATCTCCCTAATTCTGTCTTCCACTGATTCAATTCTGCTCCTTTGCCAATTCAATGTCTTATCTATTTCTGAAAATTTAATATTAATCTTCTGGATTTCTGTGTGTAGACTTTGTAGCATTTCTAATTTTTCATTTATTTTGTCATTTTGTTCTATTGTCTTTTGAAATTGTTCTCAGGTTTTCTTTGTGTTTTCCTTGATCTGTCTCTCAATTCATTGAAGATACCTAAACATAATTCTTCTGAATTCCTTATCAGGGAGTTCCAATACTGTGTCTTCCTCAGGGATGCATTTTGGGTCTGTATCCCAGTCCCTTGCTTCTCCTGCTTTATCTTGCTTCTTTGTGTGGACTGTGATCCTCTGTTGTCTCCGAGGCATTGTGATGTTTTTTGTGTTTATATTTAATTGGTGATTTTATGTTCGAGTGACTTGGCCACAATTTTCATTTTCTTTGTATGTTATCTACACAAGCAGGGTACTATACTCCTCTATTTGCTAGTTAACAGCACTTATACACTCACCACCTGTCTCTTTTCCTGTTGTCAGCCTCTCATATGTCCCTACCGACTTTGGCAAACAGAGCCTATTCTTAGGTCCCTGGAATCTGAATGAGAATGTTATCACATTAAAATCCAAAATGACTGCCACTTGTAAAGATTCAAAATGGCTGTGCCCTCAGTCACTTTAAATATCCAGTATGGCCACCACCTGTAAACATTCAAAATGGCTGCACCTTCAGTCTCTTTAACTATTCAAAAGGCTGCCATGTGTGAACAATCAAAATGGCTGTTCCCTCTGGGCAGCAGAAAATCAACAGCTCAGGTTGTCTCCTTCATTGCTCTTTCCCTTCCTAGTTATAGGCCACCAGTGCAGTCATCTCTGTAGCCCTTGACAATCAGAGCTGATCTTTATGTCAATTCTCAGGTCCCAAAACCACTTGGTTTTCCCTGGCCAGTTCTTTGAGAAGTGGATGGCCTCTTTCTTCTTCCTAGTCTGTCCCAGTCTGTAAGCTGGGCTGACACCTGTGCACCACATGCATCCTGCTGGGTTTGAAACATCAGTGGCTCAGCCTCAAAACTCACATCAATACATCACCATGGTAGGACAAACTGACAGAAAAGTGTGTCTCCCTGTTGGAAACCTCTCCTACCACCCTTACTTGGGTCCCTGTGGCTGACTCCGCAGGAAACCTTATGAATAAGAACCTTATGAATATTATGACTTCACTGAAACTTTATGAATAGTAAAGAAACTGTCTGATACATAACCATGCAACTTTATGAATAGTGCAGTTAGGTTAGAAGGCTCTCAAAATAGGACTGGGAAAGAGATGCATCATCACAGTAAACCCAGCCTTACTCATATGGATAAAGTAAAACTTTTGAGACCTCCATTTGCTGATGTGGCACCACTCAAATTGAGGAGAAACAGCTGTAGACATCCATTAATCAGCGGAAAATGAAATGCATGAAGTATGAATCTAGGAAAATTGGAAATTGTCAAAAATGAAATGGAATGCATAAAGATTGATATCTTCAGCATTAGTAAGCTGAAATGGACTAGTTTGGGCCATTTTGAATCATACAACCATATGATCTACTATGCCGGGAATGACAGTTTGAAGAGGAATGGTGTGGCAGTCATCATCACAAAGGGTGTTTCAAGATCTGTCCTGAAGTACAATGCTGTCAATAACACGGTAATATCCATACATCTACAAGGAAGACCCTTTAATTGGACTATTATTCAAATTTATGTACCAACCACCAAAGTCAAAGATGAGGAAATTGAAGATTTTTATCAACTTCTGCAGTCTGAAATTGACCGAACATGCAATTATCACTGGTGACTGGAATGCAAAGGTTGCAAACAAAGATGAATCACTGGTAGTTGGAAAATTTGGCCTTGGCAACAGAAATAATGCTGGAACTCGTACGGTAGAATTTTGCAAGACCAATGACTTATTTATTGCAAACACCTTTTTCCATAACACAAACAGTGGCTCTACATGTGGACTTCACCAGATGGAACACACAGGAATCAGATTGACTACATCTGTGACAAGAGGCGGTGGAAAAGCTCAATATCTTCAGCCAAAACAGGCCAGGAGCCAATTGTGGAACAGACCATCAACTGCTCATATGCAAGTTCAACTTGAATTTGAAGTCAATTAAAATAAGTCCAAGAGAGCCAAAATATGATCTTGAATATATCCCTCCTGAATTTAGAGATCATCTAAAGAATAGATTTGATGCATTGAACACCAATGACCGAAAACCAGAAGAATTGTGGGAGGATATCAAGAACATTATCCATGAAGAAAGCAAGAGATCACTAAAAAGACAAGAAAAGAAGAGAAGATCAAAATGGATGGCAGAAGAGACTCTGAAACTTGCCCTTGGGTGGGGAGTAGCTAAAGCAAATGGAAGAAATGACAAGAGAAAATAATTGAACTGAAGATTTCAAAGAGCAGCTCGAGCAGACAAAACCAATTACTATAATGAAATGTGCAAAGACCTGGTGTTTGAAAACTAAAAGGGAAGAAAATGCTCGGCATTTCTCAAGCTGAAAGAATTGAAGAAAAAATTTAAGCCTCGAGTTGCAATATTGAGAGATTCTATGGGGAAAATATTGAATAATGCAGGAAACATCAAGAGAAGATGGCAAGAATACACAGAATCACTGTACCAAAAAGAACTGGTCGATCTTCATCCATTTCAGGAAGTGGCATAAGATCTAGAACCAATGGTCCTGAAGGAGGAAGTCGAAGCTGCAATGAAAGAACTGACAATGAACAAGGCTCGGGAATTGACGGAATACCCATTGAGATATTTCAACAAACGGATGCCACATTGGAGGCACTCACTCAGTTATGCCAAGAGATTTGGAAGACAGCTACCTGGCTAACTGACTGGACTGGAAGAGATCCATATTTGTACCCATTCCAAAGAAAGTTGATCTCACAGAATGTGGAAATTATAGAACAATATCAGTAATATCACACCCAAGTAAGATCTTACTGAAGATAATTCAATAACAGTTGTGGCAGTATATTGACAGAGAACTTCCAGAGGTGCAAGCTGGATTCAGAAGAGGATGTGGAACAAGGGATTGTCACTTGGGTCTTGGCTCAAGGCAAAGAATACCAGAAAGATGTTTCCTTGTGTTTTATTGACTACTCAAAGGTTTTTGATTGTGTGGATCATGACAAATTATGGATAACATTGAGAAGAATGGAAATTCCCAGACATGATTGTACTCCTGAGGAACCTGTACCTTGACCAGGAGGCTGTCATTC
>NW_006921671.1:1189376-1192060 GCF_000298275.1 Orycteropus afer afer
TGGAGGGTCGACGAAAGATGGGAAGGCCTTCAACAAGATGGATTGACATGGTGGCTGCTGTGATGGGCTCAAATATAGCAGGGATCATGGAGCTGGCATGGGATTGGGCAGTGTTTCGTTCTGCTGTGCATGTGAGTTGGAAACAACTCGATGGAACCTAAAAACCAACAAATACCACTTGGAAATATTCAGGCTGTTGGTCCCATCAGAGTCGCTGGTAGTCCGAAGCTCCAACCATCTCTGTACTCACTGTTTTCGTTCAGATGTCTAATCCACTTCTGTATAGTTCCTTTCAAAGTTCAGGGATCCAGAATTATCTTCTGTATCCCTGTCAACTGATTTTTCTTTTCGTTGTTGAAGATGGTCTGTGTCACTTGTCTGTCTATTCCTTCATCTTAATGGAAGTCGCTATGAATTCTTTAGAAAAGAAAGCAAAGACTAAAGACATCTAAAATTGGCCAAAAGTGAATGTTCATACAGACTTCCTTTAAATGAGAAAGAGAAAACAATTGGACAATTGGAGAATTTTAAACAATATTCAATGTAACTTAAAAACACAATACCATTTATAATCACTTTGAAAAGAATCAAATACTTAAGTGTAAATATAAAATATGTATAACTTGTTGTGTTGCAAATTATATAATGCTGATGAAAGAAAGATCTAAGATAATTGACAAATGTGTGTTTATGGATTGAAAGACAAGAAAGATGCCATTTCTTTCTGAACTAATCTATGGGTTCAACACAGTTTGTATAAAACTCAAGAAAGATTTTCAACAGCTGTATACAAGCTATTCTAAAATTTATATGAAATATGCAGTTTGAGAATAGCTAAAAACAATTTGGAAAGAATAAGGAGAAAGAGGAGATGGAGAAGGAGATGAAGAAGAAGAAGAAAGTGGGAGAAATCACTCTACCAGATAGTAAGGCCTACTGTATAGCTACAATAATCAAGACTCTCTTGTCTTGACAGAGGATAGATACGGTGTAGTAAATTACCTGGTATGGAGTTTCTAGCCATAAGTCTTTGTAAACTCTGTGGTGAAATTTGCTGTGAGCAACTGAGGAGCTCCTGATTGTAAAAGTTATCTACCTGGAATATTTCTGTTGGCCATAGTACAAAGCAATGTTCTGGGAGGTTCTCTCTCTCAGGTGCTTAGCATTCTGATGTTATGATTGGCTAGATTGGCCACTCTGCCAGATTCAAAAGGAGGCCTCCTAGAGGCAGAACTTGCTCTCTGACCTCTGGCTGAGGAAGATGCACTGTTGGGAAAGAGACACAAGAGATATGCATTGCTGAAAGAGACACCAAGAGACACACAGTACTGAGAAAGAGACACTGAGAGATACATATTGCTGGGAAAGAGACTGAGAGAGACTGTTGGGTGAGAGATGGCGGGCAGGGAGAGACTGAACGTTATTCCTGAACTTGAATTGTAGCCTGGTCCTTCCCTAATAAACCCCATAATCTGTGAGTTCTGTGTGGCCACTGCAGTGAATTATCGAACCCAGCAGATAGGTTTCAGGTGCTGCAGGAGGAAGAGTTGGTGTAAGGGCGAGAGGGAGACAGCATGTCTGGCCCCATGGGAATGGGCCTTGGGCTATTGATGGTGATTCTGTCTTCCTCTTGTGTGGTTATAGGAGGTCAGAAGATGTGGCCTCCTTGCCTTTTTAGCAATAGACATGTGAATCAATGGAGCAGAAAAGATAATGCAGAAATAGACCCTCAGAAATATGTCCAGCTAATTTTGACCAAGATGAAAAAGCAATGCAGTGTAAAAAGTTAGCCTTTTCAACAAAAGAGGCTGGAGCAATTGCACTTCCATAGTAACCAAAATGAAACTCAACTAAACCTCATATATTAAACAAAAACTAGATCACAGACTGAAACTAGATCTTACATTTAAATATAAAACTATAAACCTTTTGGATAAAACTTTTGGGATCTAGACTAAACAAACACTTCTTAAAATTAACACCTAAAACACAACCCTAGAAGAAAAAATTGGCGAAGAAGACCTCATCAAAATTAAACATTTTGCTCTGGTAAAGCCCACTTAAAAATATGAAAAGATACACTACAAAGTGGGAGGAAATACTTGCAAACAATATATCTGACAAAGGACTGAGATCTAGAATACATAAATAACTTCAAAAGGCAATTGTGAAAAAGCAAACAATCCAATTAGAAAAGGAACAAAAAGCATAAGGAGACCTTTGATGAAGAGGACACCCAGATTCAAATTTGTTGTTGTTTTTAGGTGCCATCAAGTAGTTTCCGACTCATAGAGGCCCTATTCACAGTAGGAAGAAACATTGGCTGGTACCATACCAGCTCCATGATCCCTGCTATACTTGAGCCCATCACACTGCCACTGTGTCAATACATCTCGCTGAGGGCCTTCTTCTCTTTTGTTGACTCTCCACCTTACCAAGCATTTCTTCCAGGAATGGTCGCTTCTGACAACTTGACCAAAGTAGGTGAGACGAAGTCTAGCCATTCTCACTTCCAAGGAGCAGTTTGGGTGCACTTCCTCTAGGACAGATTTGTTACTTCTTTTAGCAGTCCATGGTACTTTCAGCACTCTTCGCCAGCACCACAAATGAAAAACATTGATTCTTCTTTGGTCTTCCTTCTCCGTTGTCCAGCTCTCACATACATATGAGGCAATTGAAAATAC
>NW_006921671.1:1192463-1193243 GCF_000298275.1 Orycteropus afer afer
CGTAGTGATACTGCCTCGGAAACCCAAGGAGGGGTCGTTATGAGTCAGGTCTGACTCAATGGCACATAACAACAACAACGTAATGCACACTGCAGACTATATTCTTCAATCTTCATCAGTAAGTGCTTCAAGACATCCTCACTTTCAGCAAGCAAAGTTGTGTCATCAGCGTATAACAGATTGTTAATGATTCTTCCTCCAATCCTGATGCCTTGTTCCTCTTCATATAGTCCAGCTTCTCAGATTATTTGCTCAGCATATAGATTGAATAAGTATGGTGAAAGGATGCAACCCTGAGGTTTTATTTTAAACCATGTAGTGTCCCCATGTTCTGTTTGAACGACAGCCTCCTGGTCTATATACAATTTCCTCATAAGTAAAATTAAGTGTTCTGGAATTCCCGTTCTTCTCAATGGTAACCACAATTTGTTATGATCCACACAATCAAATGCTTTTGCGAAGTCGATAAAACACAAGGAAACATCTTTCTGGTATTCTTTGCTTTCAGCCAAGATCCATCTGACATCAGCAATGATGTCCCTCATTCCATGTTCTCTTCTGAATGCAGCTTGCATTTCTAGAAGTTCTCTGTCAATGTACTGCTACAACCATTTTTGAATTATCTTCTGTAAGATTTTACTTGTATGTGATATTAATGATATTGTTGAATAATTTCCACATTCTGTGGGATCACTTTTCTTTGAGATGGGTACAAATATAGACCTCTTCCTTTCAGTTAGCCAGGTAGCTGTCTTCCGAATATCTTGGCATAACCAAGTG
>NW_006921671.1:1207246-1242611 GCF_000298275.1 Orycteropus afer afer
TTCAGAACAGATCTTGAAACATCCTTTGTGATGATGAATGCCTCGCCATTCCTTTCAAACTGTCATTCCCAGCATAGTACATCATATGGTTGTCTGATTCAAAATGGCCAAAACTAGTTCATTCAGGAATTCAAATATGCCTAAGATATCAATCTTTATGCGTTCCATTTCATTTTTGACAACTTCCAATTTTCCTAGACTCATACTTTGTGCATTGCATGTTCTGAATATTAATGGATGTTTGAAGCTGTTTCTCCTCAATTTGAGTCATGCCATGTCAGCAGATGGAGGTCCCAAAAGCTTTATTTTATCCATATTTTAAGGTTGGTCCTACTCTGACTCTGAAAGAGGCAGCTCTTTCCCAGTCATATTTTGAGTGCCTTCCTACCTAAGGGGCTCGTCTTTCTGCACTGTATCAGACAATGTTTCCAGGCAATTCATAAGTTTGCCCAGTAATGTATCAGACAGTGTTTCTTAGCTATTTACAAGGTTTTCCCTGGCCAATTATTTGCAAAATGGATAGCCTCTTCCTTCTTCCTAGTCTGTCTCAGTCTGTAAACTGCATTGAAACCTGTGCACCATGTGCAACTCTGCTGATGTTTCAAACACCAGTGGCACAGCCTCAAGCCTCACAGCCACATGCAAGCCACCACAGTAAGACAAATTCATAGACAAGTTCATCTCCCTTAGTTGTTCCAAACCTCTCCACTCTCCCATTACCTGGATCCTACTTAGAATCTTTGACTTTTTCATCCCTGGTGTTCCCCTCCTTTTCCTGCCTCTGAGGGTGGGGCCTATCTCCTTCCCCTCACCTGGATCTTGTGGCTTTTGTCATTCCTTGTGTGCCCCTCCCTTACCTGCCTCTGTGGGTGGGGCCAGTCAAATAAGTACATGAAAAGATCTTAGATATCATCCTCCATTAGAGAAATGCAAATTAAATTACAATGAACTATTTGTACCTACCTATGAGAATGACTAAAATAAAAAGATAAGTGAGTGACAACACAAAATGATGGCAATGATACAGAGAAACTGAATCAGTCATACATTGCAGGTGGGAATGTAAAATTGCCCAGCTTTTATGGAAAAAAAGTTTTGTAGTTTCTTATAAAACTAAACATACAGCTATCATATGAGTCAACAATTGCACTCCTATTTATTACAGAAAAATGAAAATATATTTTTCATGCAAACATGTGTCTGAATGTTCATAGAAGTTTATTCATAATAACCAAAATAATGCAAAATTCTAGATGACTTTCAATGAGTAAATGTTAAGCAAACTGTGGTACATCCATTCTATGGAATACTACCTAACATTAAAAAGTAATGAGCACTTAATACTTATAACAACTTGGACAAATCTCCATGAATTATGCTGAGTATAAAAAGTCAAAATGTGTATCAACTGTTAAATGGACAACTAGTTTACTCTGTAAACTTTCATCCGAATCACAATTTAAATAAAAGAAAAATCCCAAAATTTTACTAACTGTATTATTCTATTTATATAACATTCTGGAGATGAAAATATTCTAGAAATTGTGGCAGACATGAATGAAGAAAGTGGGTGTGACTATAAAAGTACAATCAGAGGAAAATTTTTGGTAATGGAATTGTTATGTATCTTAACTGCATTAATGTCAATATCCTGGTGGAAATATTGTATTGCATTTTTACAGATGTTACCATTGGGGAAAACCAGGTGAAGGTTGTAAGGGTATATGGACTCTCTATATATAGTTTCTCACTACATGTAAATCTGCAATTTTCTAAAATAAAAATTTAATTTAAAAAATATGAATTGAAGTACTGATATAGAAATATACCAAAAAACCAAACTCAATATCATCAAGTTGATTCCATCTCATAGTGACCACAATTGGGTTTCCAAGGCTATAAAGCTTTACAGAAGTAGATTTCCCCATCTTTCTTCCCAGAGCAGCTAGTGGATTCTAACAACCAACATTTTAGTTAGCAGCCAAATGCCTTAACCACTGAATCCACCAGAGCTCCTTAGAAGTATCTATAAACTCTCACTTGGATTTCTGAAAAGTAGATTGCCCAAAATTCCTTCTGAGCAGCACTTGGTGGGTTTGAACCACCAGCCCTCTGGTTAACAGTCAACTGCCTTAGGCACTACTCCACTAGAGCACCTAGAAGTCTCTATCTACAGGTACATGTAAATACAAATATGTAGGTGCAGGCACATATATTCATTGAAGACAAAAATACTGATACTCCTCAGACATAACCAAACATGATTAAAGATTGGTTTTCTGAGTTTGAAAGATTAGGACCATAGTCTCAGTGAATGACTCAGTTAATTGGCATATCATAATTCACAAAAAGTATGATCTGAATCCTAGTGAAATGAGTAGCACCTGGAGCCTTAAAAACTTCTATGATACTGGTCACCTGAAGCAAAATGGAAAGTAGGAAACCAAAAGCTCAGAGAAGAAATAACTCTACACAAGCCAAAACCTCATTTACGCTGAGAGCAGAAGAACTACCAGAACAACCATATTTTTATGCAAATTACATGCATGTTCTATATTTGTTTGCCATTCGCCCCCCACCTCCAGGTATTTCACTAAATGTGCTATGCTGTTTTTTTTTTTTTTTTTACAGCAACATGTAGAAAATTGACATAGTACACTTATGAAAATATCTTAGGAGGTGGGGGCATGGTTGGCAAACAAATGTAGACCACAGGCATTATTTGTGTGAACATATAGTAGCTGGTGCCTGGCTACCATCACTGACTATTCTGACCAGGCTCACAATAGCCCATCTTAGCCATGCCGCAGAAGGAAGACTGGGCAATCTATTTCCATAGAGATCACTTACTCACTCCCTGCTGTCCAGTGGGATCTGACTCAGAGCGACCCCTCCTTGGGTTTCTGAGGCAGTATTACTATGGAAGTTGATTGCCCCATCTTCCTTCTGAGGAGTGGCTGGTGGGTTTGAATGGCCAGCATTCTGGTTACCAGTCAAATTCCATAGAGATACTGCCTCGGAAACCCAAGGAGGGGTTGCTATGAGTCGGAACCAACTGGATGGCAGTGAGTTTGGTTTTTTGGTTTGATTAGACAGAATAGAAGAAAAATGTAGAGCAGAAATTCAAATTCTTGAAAAGTAAAAAAAAAAAAAAAAAAGCCAAACAAACTGGAACACTAGACCCCTTGAGACTATTGCTCTGAGACACTCTTTAAACCTAGAACTAAGTCAATCCCCTGAGAGCACCTCTTAATAAAATAGTAGAGTGGCACACAAAATGAAAATTGGTGCACTATTTAAAATCTATCTGTATGAGACAAGAAGATCAACAACTATTCAAAAGCATAAGATAAGGGAGCAGGGAAAATAGAGTTCTGGAGGAACAAGGAAGCACAATTTAAGAGAATGTTGACAAATTGCAATAAATTCAACTAATGTCGAGAAACCATTTGTGTGAAAATTGTCAACTGGGGAACAATTTACAAGTGCTTTGTAAACTTTCATCAAGAACTCCAAAATATATATTTTTAAAAAAGATGCATTAAGCTTGTTTTTGCTTGAGGAAAATACGACAGAAGTTCATGGAAGTGCATGAAAATTTTTTCCAATATTCAACATCAAGAACAAATGTAATCTTATTTTTTGCCCAAAATTGTAAATTAAAAATAAAATTTACATTTGTTTGCCCCATGGGCCCAGTGGCGTAGGGCCTAAAGCATTTGACTACTAACCAGAAGACTGGTGGTTGAAACCCACCAGCCACTCCTGGGAAGGAAGACTGGGCAATCTACTTCTGTAGAGATACTGCCTCGGAAATCCAAAGAGGGGTCGCTGTGAGTCAGAACTGACTTGACAGCAGCGAGTTTGGTTTGGTTTTTTTTTTTGATGGTAAGTAAGGTACATTAATGAAATATTTGTAGTCATCATAATAAAGATACTTCTTTGTAGAGTTATAATAAGTAGCACTCTTGTCTATGTTCAGATGTTTCTATATGGAAATTTTAAAAGGATAAAATTGTATGTACTAATGAGTAATTAATGAATTTTCAGTAATCTTAATAAATTCAGAGGCTAGCAAGACATGTATTTAATATTTGGTAATATGTATACTTCAAGCCACCTACAAAAAAGACAGTTCAGGATTGTGGTTTAGCCACATAATTATAATGACATAAGTAACATACAGAGGGAAATGACTGGAAAGAAATTATCACAACATGATTAGTGATTATGGTAGGATAAGGATGTCATATATATCATACTCTCTTCTACCTCATGGAAGACTTTATTAACCAGTCATGGCTACTCTGCCCAGATGTGCCCAAAGAGTCTTTCTCAACCTGCCATGTGGGAAACCAACCAAACCAAATTTATTTCCATCAGTCAATTCCTACTCCTGGAAGCCATAGTAAATCTATCAAAGTTAGTAATCAAGTTAAAACATTTTTCCATTCTTTTGTGAGCAGCTGCATTGCTAATTGTTAATTGTTTTGATCTTTATTATTATTTGTTTGTTTCAATTTTTCTATATTCTATTAAATTTTTATAAATAATATGATTACATATTAATTGATTAAAATTTTTCAGCTAATATCAGAGATATCTGAAAGGAAATAAATTCGTTATCCCAAGACAACTAGTCCAAAGGGAATTTGAACTACCAAAATTAAGAGAGTGAAATGTTTACATTTTCCATGAAAAAATGATAAGAAGGTGCCAGAATTGTCTCATAAATCCAAACGTTAAGCACAAAGGTTTACATACTGAAAGTTAGAACAGTGGAGAGCACTGATTTATAAGTGTAAATTTTTCCTCTACTAAAGGTAAATATCAATCCAGTCTGTCTAAATGAGATTTTTAAAATTCAATTTAGTTATGTTTTAATTACTTTCTTTATTCGTGAAGCTATGCTATGGTCTGAAGACCCTCAAAATGAACACACTGTATACACAGTCTGTCCTTCATGGGGCTCACATTATAAATAATTACTTGTGATGTCCAGTGTTAAGTGTCCTAATAAAGTAAAATGCAATGTGCCATGAGATATATCCAGTAAAAATGGAAATCAAGGAAAACTCTTCTCTGTAAACTTGCACCTAAAGCACAATAAAAAAAAAAAAAAAAATTAACAAAGGAAATCTATATGAAAGAAGGACATTGAAATTAGTTCCGAAAAAACATGATGAAGCTTTTCAGTTACACAGATGAGTATATTCCTGAGAGAAATAATGAATAAATGAAAGCATCACGCCTTGAATTTTCTTATCCATTTACCTCTTCTTCAAGCCCCAACTTTTAATCCTGCCAGAACCTGAATTCTCAGAGATGGCAAGAGGTGGAGGATGGGGAAAGTGAAGAGGGAGGGAGAAAGAGGAGACTGAGATGCCAGTTAGAGTTGCTGTGATAAAATAGAGATTGGGAGAAGATGTAAGATTAAGTTAAATTTTTCATTATTTTGGGGACTGAAACATTTGATTAATGAATTAAGATTGGGTTTGGAGCTTATGGAAACAACAGAGCACTTTTTTTCTTTTAGTACTTGAAAATAAGCAAGAAAACCACAAGGCCTTCCTTGACTTTAATTAAGAGGTAGGGTAAAATTTATCCACTTACCTTGGATTTATAGAAACAGAGGAAGAACTAAATAAAGCTGTTTTCTCACTGTATCCTTTTGTTCCATATGTTTGTAATCCAATCATTTCTTAGTAAAGCTTGGAGAGCGGTGTACAAAGCTAATTTCTGATTTTCCCCAAATCAGCTTTACCCTCAAATGCCCCAAATGATTTATCTTCAAAATAGTTCATATCTTCTGAACAGTTATTGTTCTGGTTACCTAGTACCGCTCTGGCAAGAATATACCACAAATGGGATGGCTTTAACAAACAGGAGTTTATTCTCTTACAGTTTGGAGGCTTTAAGTCCAAGTTCAAAGTGCCAGGCTCTAGGGACTGGGTGTAAACCCCTCAGCCTTGGGCTTCAGCTCTGCCTCCAGCTCCCAGCCCACTGAAACTAGAGGGTTTTCTTCACTCAGACAGCCACTAGCTGCTGAAGCTCCCAAGCCCAAGATTGACAAGTAAAAAGGCAGAATCCCGATGTTACCTAACCACATGGCAGCCATTAATTCAAGTCCCAAGGTCGGCAGAGCATGGCAGGCTGCTGAACAAAGATATGGCTACGTGCAGGGTCCAAGCATGCCATAAGCTAGAGACCATTCCCAAGGCTTCTCCTTATATACAGGAAGCAGACCACATCCCAAAGGCCACTACTCAGCTGCTTGTGGTAGATCCCACCATGGAGTTGATTGCCAGTCTCAGCATGGGGAATAACTACCACCAGCTGCCCAGCCACTCAATCAGGCCTAGCCAACTTGACACACAAATATAACTACCACAATTCCACCCCTTGTCAACTTGCCATCTGTAAAGATCTTCATTGGGTGGCATCTGTACAGATCTCCTCCACTGGGTGGCTCCAGTCCCCTAGTTCTTCTAAGTGGTGACTTCACCCCCTTGGCCTGTCAGCCCATTTCTCTCCCTCTTGGGCATGGCAGCCTCGCCCCTCACTCTTGGGCAGTGGCTATGGCTCCATCCCACTGGCTCACATGAACGAGCAGCCCCACACTCCAGAACCAAGTTGGTGAAGGCTTGGCTCTTTGAAACCTAGGGGGCTGTGGTGGTTCCACCCCCAAAGGCCATGGTCCTACCCTTTCAGACTGAGGCAGCTCTGCTTCTGTTTCCTTGGTCTCCACTTCTGCTAATTAATGCCCGAGGGCAACCCACGCCTCCAGGAATTGGAGAACCAATTTAGGAAGCCCATCCTTGTGATTTTGTCTCTCTAGAACCACTCCCAGTACCAAATGTGTTAGACTGGAGAAACTCTAGAGAAACAAAACTGGTAAAGCACATAATAGAGAGAAAGAGAAATTTATCTTAGGAAAATGGCTCACACACTTATAGAAGCTGGCAAGTCCAAAGTTCTTGGATCAAACGTCAAGCTGGAGGCTTTTCCCAACTCACATAGCTGCAGGGGCTGCGGAGCTCAAGGTTGGCAGGCTGTATACTGGCTGTTGACTCCAACGAATGACAAATCCAAGATCTCCAGGCCGAATGGTGGATTGTTCGCTCACGGACAGTTGTAGGCAGCAGAACAGAATCCCGATCCACAGGATGTCCATAAATATACTGGAAGCAGGCCACACCCCTAGGGAAACTGCCTTTAAACAGATTGGCTGCTCAAAACATATTCATCTGATCCCATCATGAGAATAACCACATCACAACTGCTTAAACCACACAGAATTGTGCTCCAGCCCAGTTGACACACAACTCCAATTATCACAGTTACTATGTTATTTATCTAAATATGTGTAATCTTATGATGTGACTTATTTCTCATTGAACCTTAAGGACACCCAGAGAGTAACTAAGAAGGTATGAGAATAAGTAAGATTTTAACATAAGCAGTCTGAGTGAAACACCCATGCTTAAAACATGTAGAATATATCTGTTTCTTTCAACACTAAAATCTCAAGCCTGACAAAGGATGCATTTCAAGTCTGAGAAATCTTACATTAATAGCCTCATATTAGGTTTCCTATCTGACCATCTCTACCACTCATCTGTCAGTTTGTCATACTGTAGTGACTGTGTGTTGCTGTAAGGCTGCAGTATAGATTATATCTCCACATAAAGAAAACAAAAATCTGCACAACTGGACCAACAAACAGAATCACAATAAATGGAGAAATGATTGAAGTTGTCAAATATTTCATATTACTTGGATCCACAATCAACACCAGTGGAAGTGGCAGTGAACACATCAGATGACATACTGCAATGGGCAAATCTGCTTCAAAAGACCTCTTTAAAGTGCTAAGGAGCAATGATATCGCTTTAAAGACTAAGGTGTGCCTAACTCAAGCCATGGTGTTTTCAATTGTCTTATATGCATGTGAAAGCTGGAATAAGGAAGACCGTAGAAGAGTTGATGTTTTTGAGTTGTGGTGTGAATACTGAAGAAGAAAGTACCATGGACTGCCAGAAGAACAAGCAAATCTGTCCTGGAAAAAGTGCAGCTGGAATGCTCCTTGGATGCAAGAATTGCCCGACTTCGTCTCACCTATTTTGATCATGTTGTCAGAAGGGACCATTCCCTGGAGAAGGATATCATGCATGGTGAAGTAAAAGGTCAGCAGAAAAGGAGAAGACCCCAAATGAGATGCATTGACACACTGGCTGCAACGATGAGCTCAGGTATAGCCAGGATTGTGAAGATGGCATGTGACCAGGCAGTGTTTCTTTCCATTGTACATAGGGTTGCTATGAGTTGGAGCCAACTCGATGGCACCTATCAACAGCAAAAACATCTGACCATCTGTATTAGTTTCTTAGTGCTGCTATAACAGAAATACCAAAAGTGATGGCTTTAAAGAACAGAAACTTATTTTCTTACTGTTTAGGAGGCTAGAAGTTCATATTCAGGACACTGGCTCTCTCTCTAAGGTCTTTGGGTAAAATCTTTCTGTCTTTCAGCTTCTATTCCTGGGTTCCTTGATGATCTTCATGTGACATCGATCTTCCTCCTTTTGTGCTTGGTTGCCTCCGTGTATGTTGTTGTTGTTGTTGTTATGTGCCATCGAGTCGGCCCCGACTCATAGCGACCCCTCCTTGGGTTTCCGAGGCAGTATCACTACGGAAGTAGGATTGCCCAACCTTCCTTCCGAGGAGTGGCTGGTGGGTTTGAACCGCCAGCCGTCTGGTTAGCAGGCAAGTGACTTAGCCACTATGCTACCAGAGCCTCCGTGTATAGGCTGCTCTTTATATAACTCAGAACTGATTACGTTTAGGGCACACCATACACTGCTATGGCCACATTAATATAACAAAATTTCTATTTTCAAATAGCATTACATCCTGAGGTGTAGGATTCAGTACTCCAACACATATTTTGTGGGCACATATTCAATCTATAGCACCATCATATCCATTGTCCTAATTAAATATAAATACTATTTGTCAATATACATACATGTAGAAAAAGGAGTTCACTTCAGTGAGGTGACAAAATATACACTAGCAATCAACAAACAATTAAACAACAACTAGCTCCCTTTTGATAGGGGCTCTGTGGGAAGTTGTGGTAAGATCTCATATTGATCAACTTTCCAATTTATGGACAAGTACCTTTTCTTGGTGGATATAGGAAAAGACCTCAGGAATAAATAACCCATTTCTAGGTTTTCAAATGTAGTTTACTAACAGCAGTTCTTCTAAGCCTTTAATGGCATGCAGGCTAGAACCATTTAAAAATACCCAAAATAGTACCATTAAAGTCATGGAGACAGTCTTGTTCTGGGCCAAAATTTGAATGTATAAGAATCTGTTATTAATCTCCTTATTTATTTCATTGGTCTGAAAAGTGATAGTTGAATAAATTATTTAACAGCTCGATTCTTTTCTTTCCTATTAAAGACATTTAATGTGAAATCACAAACAGAAAAAAAGCAAGAAAAAAAATGTTCTAAAGGTTACAAAATTGATGCATGTAAAAATGTCCATCTAAAAACAACACAACCTCTAAAGTTTTCTTTTTTTTTTTAGCAAGTATGTTCCAAAAAAATATGGCCACATTTCAGAAAGACATTTCTTCTCCCAACACCATGACAAGTGTTGATATCACTAAAATGATTCTGAAAATGAATTCAAAGCAACATCATTTTTTTTTTTTTTTTTAAATCTTGAGGAAAGTAAAATGATTGGTATGGTATGTCTTGTAAAAACCTTAGTTTTTAAAGGCTCTAATGCTGGTTGTCTTAATACTCAAAGGAATCTACCTGGACTGTTACCCAATTTTGCCTTAAAATCTTTTAAGTACTCACATACACAGAGATGCATATATGCACACACAAGGCTTTATATTTAATATTTATATTTCATTCATGGACTTACACATCTTCTGTGCCTCACATTATTTTCTAATCCATGCAAAATAATGTGAAAACAATGATCTGGCACTAGTACTCTTGCCAGGAAACTTAACAGAATTTTCTGAAGTACTACTCTCCAAGCCCAGGGTGATTTTTCCAAATGGTCTGTAAATTCTCTGTAAATTAAGCACTGGCATTTCACTTTCCTTCTGCTAATCACGTCAAGCTACCTAATTCCAGACTGTAAAATCAAATGTCTTACTGACTTTCTCCTGGTTGAGTCTTCTTGAATAGCCTCTCATATTAAGGATTCAATGGCTGTGCTTTAAATGAACCCGTTTCACTGGCAGGTGCCTGCTGGTTTTTAGGTTTTAAACGGTACCATTACTATCATTTATAAGGATAACATCACAATTAAGAATGTATGAATAATTTTAAATTGAGTAGCATTCAGTTTTACAGTCTGTCTTCCATGAAGGTTCGCAAGTACAAGGTCTTTATTTTATTACAAAACACTGGCTGTCTGGGTAAAAAGGAGAAGAAAAGTTACTAATTTCAGGCTTTACTTCAAACCCTTTAATCTTGCAAATAAGTGCCTTCAGCGAGGACTTTGTTATCTCCTAAAGCCTCGCCAGAATTGTTCATGTTCTTTGTCTTTTCCCAGGATCCTTACCTTATCCTAGGTGAGTCATGTGAGACAAAAGGGTATCCACTGGGGGAAGTAATTATCTAATAGAGCTTTCCTTTTTAAATCTTAACTTGTGCTGTTGGCAAATATTATGAAACACGATCATTTCATTGCCATAAATAATGTTAAATAATTAAAATTCCATTCTGTGGTTGGGAACAGTGTGATAAACTGTTTGTGAATTGGTAATTCTATTTATTAAAAACAGAAGCACTAATTTTGACACATTGAATTATAACACTGACAAACAGATCTTGTGTTTTAATTTAATACTCTATTTGATGAGCTTTTTTAGTTTAAGATTTCATACCAGATCCTACAATTCCTATGATGTAAAGCAAGGGACAGTCTCAGCAGGGAGTATAGAGATTCAAGCAGAAAATCGTTAGGATTCAAAAGGCACAGAGTGTAGCTCTTTGGACCTCTCCCTAAAATAGCTCCTGTTTGTGTCAGGCCCAGTACCATTCGCTCTCCAAACTCCCTTTTCCTTCTAAAGGCCTCAGTAAGGAACCTAGTCCGGTAATGCGTTACTTATTTTCTAATGATGAAGCAGGGCTGAATCTTTTTTTTTATTAATAAATAAATAACCAAACTGTGTTAAGCTTTCTTTCACATTAAGCTACATTTAATATTCATTTCACATTTTTTTCCTATTAATTAAAAGTAAACCGTGTATTGTATGGTACATTATCCCTCTAACAGCCCCATGTGGAGATCATGAAGTGGAAGACTAATGGTGTAGACTTTAGCATTTAGTTTTAACCAGAATAATTTACATATCTGTGAGAAGAGTCCAAGGCATGTGTAAATAAGCAGAACTCTGAGCTATCAAGACCCTTGCTCAGTTTACTATGGACTGCAGAGCTATAGTCTGTGTATGTTTTCCATCAGTCAGGTAATTTAATGAGACTTACCCAGCATCTATTTCTGCAGAAGAGACAAAAGTTATTATTAAGGAGAAGCATGTGGCAGTAAGAAAAATGTGTTTGCTTGTTTTATTTTATTCTATTACCCAAGTAGCAAAGGTGATCCGATTCAATGTTCATTAAAGTTTACCTTTATAATTCATCAAAGGGGACCCACATCAACAGTTTTATGCTGAGATTTCAAAATTGGAAACATTAAAATTTGATACAAAATGCCAGATATTTAGGGAGGCTTTTCATTAGAAAAAATAATGGCATGGCTTTAATTTATAGATTTTTATTAATGTCCAAGCCTATTAGGTGAACAGGAGAAGTACATTAAAGAAAAATCATCATCTCTGAAAGGCCATTGTAACTTTAAAGTACTCGACTTGTGGACCAGTTCTAAGGGAGGAGAAAAATTTCTTAAAGAACTGGAACATGTAAATAAATGATAATAATTTAGTTACTAATTTCCAGTGAATTTCTCGGGGAAGAGTAATGCTCTATTATGAATAGTGTTAGGCAGTTATAAGAAGACTAAGAAGGAAGATGGGGCAATCTACTTCCATAGTGATACTGCCTTGGAAACCCAAGGAGGGGTCGCTATGAGTTGGGTCTGACTCGATGGCAAACAACAACAACAATAAGATCATTTTAAGAAAACATCCATTTCTCTGATAAAATTGAAATCAAATGACATGAGGATTTATGTTCAAACTAATTCATGCAATATGTTTTTAAAATTTTTCTTGCTTGCAATAGTTTCTTCTGTTAAGAAATCATTATAAAGAGTACAAAACTCGATGAGGATTATACCTGTACAATGCCAAGCATCTTGAATAAAAGTGAAAAACTCAGTTTCCAAGGATGCTTCTGAATATTCACTATTTTTGGCATCTATGTGACCAAACAGGAAAGAAAGAGAAGAAAAAGTTTTGTTCTAATGAAAATTATTTTGTACTGAGATATTCAGATAATATCCAAAGTCAGCTTATATAGTTGGATTAACTAGATGTTTGTCTAAAAACTTCATTTCACTTTATCAAAATTAAAATTAAGTTTATTTAAAATGGATTGAATTGATGCTGTTCCTTTAAAAAAAAAAAAAAATTGCAATCTTTTCTAACCCAAACCAACAGTATGAAACCACAAATGTTCAAACATAGACACTGCATTTTTACATGGCCTCTTGAGTGTTCACACTCCTACAAAGGCTGTCAGACCTGCTAAATGGCATAGCCAAATTTCTCTTGAGTCTTTTTATAATACAATGATGCGTAAGTGTAAGTCAAAGTAGCATTTGACTCCTCAAATACCACACCAAAAGGTCCTTTCAAAACAAAACTCAATCCATGGGATGAATTTGAGCCAATCCCACAAAAATATCTGTAACTTTACATACCTTTTGCATGTTATAAACCAATCTCATACTTCCCCACATCTCCCTGCAGTAAATCTCATTTTAAAATTCTCTGCCTTGGTGTAAAAGGGATCTCCCTCATTCTTCGTTCAGCTCACGAACTTTGAGCTAATGAAAGTAAGTCTGTAGAGACAGACATTTTGGAGAAATGATTCTGTCTCCTTGGGTGTCAATACTCAATAAACCTTTTGTTTTCTCTCCTCAAAAAAAAAAAAGAAAAAGAAAGTAAGTCTGTAGAATGCATAGTCTTTAAATGCTAATCATGAAGTTTTTCTGTTTTATATTCAAAATAATTTTTATATCAAATATATGTATATTTCACATACATATATTTATAATTTATTTACAAAATCAAAAAATCAACCCAAACCCACTGCTGTCAAGTAGATTGCAATTCATAGCAACCCTATAGGACAGAGTAGAACTGCCCCATAGAGTTTCCAAATCTCTAAATCTTTTCAGAAGCTGACTGCCTCCATCTTTCTCCTATGAAGTGGGGCTGGTGTCAACCTTTCTGTTAGCAGTCTAGGGCTTTAGTCACTGTGCCACCAGGATTTCTTCTTTGCAATACAGTTGTTATATAATGAAAATCGAATATGAAAAAGAAAGATTGAAAGGCTAAGAAAAATAAAGTTCCTCATTGTTATAAAGATCTTGTACTACATTTTATTTTATTTTAAGGAGGGTAGCTGTTTTTGGTTTCTAGTCATTCCTCCTTGAGATTGTCTCTTCTTAAAGGCAGAGACCACAGCTTAACTCTCATTCTCTCCTCACACCATTAATATAGGACACACTTTTTCAAATATCTGTATTAAATGTTGAATGAGATAACTGTTCCAGGAATCACTGCAAGAATTTTAAACATATTAGCTGTCACTTGCTGGTGCAATGGTTAAAGCATTCAGCTGCTAACTAAAAAGGTTGATGGTTCTAACCCACTAGCCGCGCTGCAGCAGAAAGATGAGGCAGTCTGCTTTTGTAAGGATTTATAGAGTTGGAAACCCTATGGGGCAGTTCCACTCTGCCCAATAGAGTCACTATGAGTCAAAATCTAATGATGGCAGTGGGTTTGGTTTTTTAAGCAGAATGCACATTGCTTTGAATTGGAAAAGTTATATACAAACAGTTGAAAAAGATATGTTTAAAACAGATATGGTCATTCTTTCTGCGAGATGATCACTTAATTGTATTTCTCTTCTTCACATATTGGTGGTCATGAAGACTGAACCATGCTTTTTTAAAACTTATAAGTGAAAAAAGGAATCACAGTAATCTTTATTTTATTTCCACTTAGACTATATAACTCATTCCAGTAGCTCTAGTTAATCTCTCCCTTTTATGTTTTTAAGACATTTTTAAAACATCATATTAATGTCTCTTCCAAAACATGTGATAATATTGTAATATATGCAAATTAAAAGATTGCTTGCACATCATTAGTTGGCAGGGATTCAATGAAGTTTCCTAGCAAAGTGATTCTTGAAGCATTTGCCATCCTTTTATTATAGAATCCTTTCTATATTTCTGCATTTCTACTATCAAAGTTCTTTGGACAGAGAATAAGTAGTTTTCTATCAAATCCACAGTTATCCATATTAATACCCAGTGTTGAATTCTCAATTCCTTTTCTCAGAATAGGAAGCTCTGGTGGTACTATAGTTAAAGCATTGGGCTGCTAACCAAAAGACTGGTGGTTTGAACCCACCAGCCACTCTGCAGGAAAATCCTTTGTGGCAGAGGTGCTCACACCTGTCCTTTAGAGGTTTTGGTTTAAAAATTCTGGAATGGCCCTGGGTATCAATCTGTGGCATTCATTCAAATAATTCTGATTCTCACTCATACTTAAAAATCAGCACTAGATTCCATGACAACAGTTTTCCACTGTCATATCTGTTGTGAGCTTCCATTTTTGTTTTCAGCTTCTAATGAAAATTATTTTAGTAAAATATGATATACTCATGTTATATGGCTAAAACCCTAAAATGTGTGAGTAGAGTCTGTATTAATCTTAATATTAACTTTATGATCATTCAGAATCAAACTATTCTAGAAAATCCTCCAGTTGAGATGCTGTGGCTTTTATTAATCTTTCCTTTGTATTTAATATTTTGAAAATATCTATAAATATATTGGAAAACTATTTAACTCATCTTTAAAATATAACACTTTTTAAATTGTCCCAACCTTATAAATACCCTCATAACGATAACATTATTGAAATTTAAAGAGAGAAAAATCAGCCTTTTTTTGCAAAATAAAGAATTTTATGAAGGAAACACATGATGATTTAGTTTGAGACAATAAAAACTAGAATACTGTGGCATACAGTCTCTTTCCTTATGTATTAATAACAGCCTTCTGAGCACACATATTCACTTTCAGATTTTTAAGCAATTAGTTTGCAGATGTCACTAAATAAATGGCATTCATTCCTTAAGCAGGAACCATACCTGTTAACCATCTCAGCCTATTCTAACTTTAAAGCTGGGCTTGATGTGCACAGCATGCTCAAAAACTGTACTCACAGTTCAAATGAGCTGGATTACAGACCATGACCACTGAGACCCTCACATGACAAAGCCTTTGTGTAATTAATATGCAGGGTAAAATGCTCCCTGGACTGCTGCTAAAGCGATTTAAATCATGCACATAAAAAATGTAATCACAAATTTAGCATGGTGGACAGAGTAGTCACACTGGGCTTGATTGCATAGAAGGTTCCAAGTGTGTTTTAAATGTCCTTTAAGATTGAGATTAGGACTTGTACTTACAAGATGCATATTAATCTAAAACTCAACATTTTTCAGTGTGGGATCACAGTAGGAGAACATTATGGGCAATAGAGGTTCATTCTAATCCCAGTAGGTAATTACACTTTGAAATAATATTCTTTAATTAAATCTTGTTTGCAGTTGATTGATTTAAACACTAAATCTAAAAACCTAAATTTGAGTTTTTATCAATTTTTGATGCTTATTGCACACAACTTGGGCTTTAATTGATGTTTCTGAAGTTTTTAAAGCCCTTGTCCACCGTATCCTGGTTGAATGTAGTGTAATTATCAACATCATTCTCTAATACTCTTGATCACTTCCTCTGGAAGCTCAGTAAGTTTGAGCACTTTTACAATTTTAATATATACCTAAAATGTATTTGATATGTCACACTGACAAAATTTATATGGCTGATTCTTCCATCATACCTTTTAGTAGACACATATTCTAATCCCTTCTCTAAAATATTGACAAAGCTTTCTTTTTTCTAAAATATCTACCATTTCCTACATTACAGTATAAAAATTCAGTCATAGCTCTAACAATGTGCAAGATACAGAGAAAAAGAGGTACTAAATTCCACAGATATATATATTCCTCCCTTTGTGAGTATAAGGGAGGCAAACTAACTAGATAGATAGGTGAATATCTATATTTATATAGATAGATACAGATAGCAACTTTTATGTTTATGTCTTTTTTCTCACCATTTGGTAGAACTTACCCACAACATGATTGAAAGGCTCATTGTGGGCATTTTAAGAAAAATTCTATTTATTCAATAATCCATAATGAACCAAATCTGTATAAAAACTACTAAAATTGATATGTTCCACTGTCACCACCACGCAGGGAGAGCGTTCGAGCAGGTAGCAGTGATGTCCAATTAAATTTTAGCCTCGTAGAGTTTGGAACTTGTAGATTTTGAAAAATTCCATGCCTTATGACACACAGAAAGGAACATTGAAATATTTCTTAATTTGTTGCATGGTATTATCTGTCAGGGATGATCAAGGTTCTTCATAATTTGTTGCAAATTTGCAAATTACAAGGAGACAATTTTACTAGGCATCCATATAAGCAACGAGTTGCACTGTTTCTGGATTTATATCTGGAAACACAAAATTAGGTCTGGTGGCCTGAGCATTGTGATTTAAGGATGCTGTTCACCAGTGTTTATATTAAACCAACACAAACAAGGGCTGGCTTACTTTCAGCTCCAGCAGCACCATATAGCAGCATCTTGCACATGTAGCCAAGTAAATTACACTCATGATGCCATATTTAATAACTAAAAATTCACATTTTATAACAATTGCATTTGTCACTGCTGAAAAACAAACTAGTATGTGGAATGTTTTATTACATTGACTATGTTCTTGTGAGAAATGATTAAGTCACTATAAGAGGAAAGTAAGACCAAAAGACCTCATTCACCATAACGCAAATATTAATCACACATAAATAATACAGGTGTCTTACTGTAAGCCACATTCCCCTAAAATATAGATTACACATCCTAGGGGCAAATAGTAGCATAACAGACTTGAAATAAATCCCTCAAGCCATGGTGGCCAAAAGGAAATCATTTATGTTTTGACAGTTTAATATGCTTTTTGGTTATGCATAACAGATGAAAATATTTACACCAATATAAGAGTGAAAGAAAAATTAAATCTGACTAATCGACCTGTTCAAAGTATGATTTTTAATTTCAAGGAATTTTTTATAACTACTACAAATAATAAATATGCTTCCCACAATTCAACCATATCCTTTCATTTTTAATTATTTCACAACAGCTGAAAAATAAGCCAGTCTCAACTCGAAGAAAAAGTTTCCCTGGTACGCACACATTCCCCATCTGGAGTAAAAGAGAGAACTACCTTCCAACCCCGAACACTACAGAATGAGACAAAGATCACCAAGAGGGATGCATAAGAAGTGGCATCAAGAATGCCTGGGGGAGCGGATCTGGACCACAGGAGCTGAGGAAGGAAGAAAGACCTACTTTTCACCCCTTTCTTGCTTGTACTTATTGAATTTTTTGAACCTTGTGTGACTCATAAGATATGTAAAGACCACCAATATGTTCAGTTTCACATATTTCTTGGGACTCTGCTATCCCAGTTGTAGTAAGTGTTACCACCTGGTGGGGTCCTATATAACTTCATGAAACTGAAGAAACAGTCCTCACCCTACCAATCCTACTACTAGAGTCTGCTTGTTGGGACATATGTCTCCTACATAATTGTATCAAAATGTGTATTACCTCAAATTTCTTTTTCTTTGATTTCAACATGACTTCTGCTACTGAAAACATGTGGTATCAAGAAAAAATCCAAAGCAGAAAATAATTTAGTCATGAGAGCTAAAACACTTTTTAAAACATACATGTCATCAAAATAGGAATTGATAAGTTTTAGGAATATATTTCACTTTTGTTTTTCATCATTTATTTGGCATTTGCTACATTTGCAGTAGTGGCTTAGACATTGTGGGGAAGTAGGAGGAACAGACAGTAGCAAGAAGCCAGACACTTGACCTTCAAAGGGTCAACTTTCTTTGAAATTCATCTTTACTATCAGTAAAGACAATATATAATCAAACACAATATTATATGATTCATGCTAAATACTTCAGGGAAAAAAGTAGATTTAGGATACTCGATAAAGTGGGGATATAAAAAGGAGGTGAAGTTAGTAGCTGGCTTTCATAGACATTCCACTAGTGTAAGGAAAACCCAAAGTCAATTAAAGAATTCTGAGGTTGAAAAAATGTGTGAATACGTTATTGGTAACACCTATTTTAAGAAATTAAACTTATGTCCAGTTTTTAAATAGAATACATTTACATGTGAAGTGTGTACCAAAAAGTTGAATAACCCATTGTCTTAGTTATCAAGTGCTTCTATAACCAATACTACAAGTGGATGGCTGTAACAAACAGAAATTTATTCTCTCACAGTTTAGGGGGCTTGAAGTATGAATTCAGGGCACCAGCTATAGGGGAAGGCTTTCTCTCTTGGTCAGCCCTCGAGGAATGTCCTCGTCTCCTTTCAATACCTGTGAGCCTGGCATTCCTTGGAGATTTACATTTGTCTTGGTATCAGCTTTTGCCTGGGCACTGAATTTTCTCAATGCAGGGAACTTGGGTCCATAGGACACACTAGGCTCCTGGCTACTCTTTCTTGGTGAAACTGAGGTCCCTCTCTCTCTGCTTGCTTCTCTCTCCTTTTATTTCTTGTAAAATGTGAGGTGATGCAGGCCACACCCTGGGAAATGTCCCCTTACATTGGATTAGGGCTATAATCTGAGTAAGGGTGTTGCATTCCATCCTAATCCCCTTACAACTGATTGTCGAATCACATCATATTACATCATGGGGGTGATTACATCATTATATGATTGGCAAATCACATCATTACATAACTGCCAAGCCAGGGAGAATAATGGCCCAGCCAAGTAGACACATACTTTTGAAGGACACAATGCATTTCACAATACCCATAATCCTGAAATAAGAAAGTGTGATCTATACAGCTGTCAAAATTCAAATGAATGTTTCCTTTGGAAACTTACATTATAAAGACTCCAAAAAGGCTTGTAAGATATCATCAAGCAAAAACAGGTTCTATGCTTTCTGACTTTTCTTTTCTTTTTATTCTTTCTTTTCTTCTACTTCTTGTTTCTGTAATTCCTTGTAGACTGGTTAGGAATTCTCTTCTTCAAATAAAGAAATTTCTTTTTACCAATATCTACTTCACAAGAACCACTTAATGATTTCACCACCAAAATGACCAACACATAAACATTCTCATAAAAATATTACCCTACTGTTTGGCAATGGCAAACCCTTTCACTTAGCGTTCCTTCCTTCTTCCCACCTTCCCACCTGATCAAAACTTTTTCTCTTTATTCACTCTGGTCCAAACATCACTAGTTTCTCCCTCTCTGCTATATCATTTCTATCAGTGTACAAATATAATCTAGAAAACATATCTTTTCAAAAGATGAGACAGATGTACAGAAAAAGAAGGAAGGGAGAGAGGGAGGGAGGGAGGAGACAGAGAGAAACAAAGAGAAGGCAGAAGAAAGAGAGGGAAGAAGAGAGAGGGAAATGAACTGTCCTTCAAGCCTAGTAACTTTTGCTGTCTCCCCTCACAACAATAGGTATGGAGAGGATAGTCTATGCTTACCTTCTCCATATCCTCACCTACCACTCTAACCTCAAGCTAAAACAGTAAGACTGCCATTCTCACATCATCACTAAGACTACACTTGTTAAGTTCACCAGTGGCCTCATTATTTTCATATCCAGTAATTCAGCTTCTACGTATATCTATCATAAAACCTCAGCAGTATTTGGCACAGTTGGCCTCTCAATCTTTCTGAAAATATTTTCTTTCCTTGACATCAGTAATTCCTCACATTCTTGGTTTTTCTTCTGCTTTCTTATAGCCATTTTGTGATATCATTGCTGGATTTTTCTACTCACCTCAATCTAAATTTTGAAGACCTCAAAAACTCTGTCTTATATCTCCTTTTTCCTATCTACGCCTTCTAACTAACTGACTCATAGGACTAAATTCTACCTCTAAGGCTTACTCTAAATCTTTCTAAACTCAAATTTTATATCCAACTGTCTTCTTCACTCTATCTCTTTAAAGTCTATAGAGTGGAACAAAAACAACATAGTAAAACACAATCTTAATTTTTTCTGGCCAAAATTGCTCCTTCCTCAGCTTTTCTCATCTCAGTCAAGATCCTTACCATCGATCTAGCTTTTCAAACTAAAATATAGTGTTACATATTTCAAAGGCTTTCATTAAATTCCCATTACACTGGAATATAATCATATTCATATTTATTAATTTAGAGAGCTCTACACAATTTGGCCCCATGAACCTCTCTTGCATTCTCTTCTATAGCCCCTTCTCCTTCACTATGCTCCAAATATATCAGCCATTTAATTTTTAATATTACATATTAAATTACATGCTTGACTAGCCAAACTAATGCAGCCAACAATATTCTCTATGCCTTCATTCCTCTAAAATTCTCTGCATTGTAATTATCATCATCTGATATTTTCTTATTGGTTTGTATGATTTGTAGCACACTAGAACTTAAGCTCTAAGGAAGTAATCTTGCCTTTCTTATTTTCCACTGTTTTCCTAGAGTCTATAACAGAGCCTGATACATAATGATATCCAAAACACACTGTATTGTGATGAAAATTTAAGGATAATATATTTGATAAATATCTGACCCAATGTATGTTAACTATTTTTAAATTTTTCATTAGCATTATTATTTGTATTAGTAGTGTAATAAAGAGGTATGGGCAAAAATAGTATATGCAATTTATATGTCTATTGGAAAAACTGTAGTTTTTACTGACATGTTGATATAGCAAGTTAAACTCATTCCTGATGTATCAGCCTTTTACTAACTACTGGCAAAGACATGAATGCTGGAAGGAACAGCATTCATTTACTTCATATACCAGTAAGCAAAGTGTTGTTGTTGTTGTTATGTGCCGTCGAGGGGGCCCCGACTTATAGCGACCCCTCCTTGGGTTTCCGAGGCAGTATCACTACGGAAGTAGGATTGCCCAACCTTCCTTCCGAGGAGTGGCTGGTGGGTTTGAACCGCCAGCCGTCTGGTTAGCAGGCAAGTGTCTTAGCCGAGGGCCACCGGAGACGCGCGTCGCAGACCTCCGGGCCAGGCGTCCAGCACGTGGGGCCTGAGGCCCGAGGGCCCCGTCTCCAACCCGCTTTCCCCGCACCCAGCCGGCCGGGCACCTGTTTCCCGGCTCCCCAAAGCCAGCACTGTTGTGTAAACCCGAAACCCGGCTTCCGTCATCGCGTGCAGACTGGGCAGAGGGAAGTTCCCGGCGGAAAAGCAACCTGGGTCTAGTCCTATATGAAATGAAGGCCATGATGTGAAGATGGGTTCCCACTTAATTTGTTTTTGGACCTAGTTTAATACCAAATGTTCCTTTCTCTTCCCGGTATTTCAGGCTTTCAGCTCCAAGACATCTCATCAACAGTTCCCTAGAAAATTGTTCTCAATAGTCCCCACGAGGAATTTTACCATTATTGAAAAGATTTTAGGAAAAGAAAGTAGCTCCCTTAAAATACAGATAGGATACTTGAGGAAACACACTAATTATCTTAGAGATTCAAGTCCCAGACAATGTCTGTTGCCTGGTTCCAGATATTCAAATAACAAAGAAATCTAATAAGACCAAAAAAAGATCATTCCAGCACCATACCATGGTCTCTTAAATTATAGTTTCTTATTCTTTTCTTTTTTAATTGTGATTTTGTTTGTTTGATTTCTAGCACACTAGAACTTGAGCTCTAAGTATGTAATCAAGATCATTACCATCCATTAGCTTTTCAAACCAAAATATAGTGTTATATATTTCCAAGGCTTTCATTAAATTCCCATTACACTGGAATAATGTTCTCCACTGTCTTCTTGGAGTCTAGAACAGAGCCTGATACATAGCGACATCCTAAACACCTTTACTATTTGCTTCATTATTTATATTATAAATATAAATGATTTTCCATTCAACAATTCCCACACATTTTGTCTTGAGATTTTCATTCCTGTCTCCACAATGTAACAACACTTTTCCCACTTTCTCTCTATTTACCATTTCCCTTCATTCTTTGTTCTTATTCCTTCTTGCCTTTTGAGTTTTTTCCTTGGATAAAATGCTGTCTTTTGATCTTGTATGAGTGATTATTCTAATGAGTGTGTACCTCCCCGGTATTGCTGTTCACCTTATAGGACTATCATTTGGCTGAAAGTTGAGCCACAGGGATGAGTTCAGTAGTTCCAGGCTTGAAGGGTGTCTAACAGCCATAGTATCAGATTCATTCTTTGTTCTTATTGCTTCTTGTCTTTTGAGTTTTATCCTTGGACAAATGCTGTCTTTTGATCTTGTACGAGTGATTATTCTAATGAGTGCATACTCTATAAGAGTATGCTCTCTATAAGAGCAGTAAGCCTGGTCTTCTTTATGATTTTGAGTTTCATTCTACAGTTTTCTCACTCTATCCAAGATCTCATATTGTGGTCCTTTTTAGAGGGGTTGGTAGTGGTAACCAGTGGTAACCATCTAGTGCTTGTTGTTTCAGGGTTATGGAGGCTAGTGTTCGCATGGTCCATGGGTCCATTAGACCAATTGTTTCCTTGTGTCTTTGATTTTCTTCACTCGTCTCTACTCCAGAGAGGGAGAGACAAATACTGGTATCTTAGATGAACACTCATAAGCTTTTAAGACACCCATCAGTACTCACCAAAGCAGGATATAAAACATTGTCGTTGTGGACTATGTTATGCCAATTGATCTTAGTGACCCAAGGATATGATCTTCAGCCCCCAGGCCAAGATAGTTTCTGTAAGGAATAGATATGTTTCTCTTTGCTTGGTTTCAACTGCAGAGCTGCATTATGACTTTTATGGGCCCTCAGCACTTTGACTTCATGGGCTTTCTTCCCTATAAAAAATATTAAAATTATATTTTATGACTGCACTGATATGAAATGAATATATTATTATCATATACTATCCTTTTTTCTTCAGACTTTAAGAGAAGGCAAAATACTTTCATGAGCCTCTGAAAATATGAGCCTTGCTTGCTGTGCCTACTATACTTAATGGATAAATCAGTGAAAAAGAGAAAAATCTTTTGAATGAAGTTTGGTCCATAAGCAGCTAAATTATTCTTTAAACAAAACCCTACATTTACATATCACGGAGCTTTTATGATATTCCATATCACTAAATGATTATGCGACATATGTTTTGAGCACTGAAAATACATAATATATTAAACACAATTCTTGTGAAGGAGGTTAAATTTAATAAAATCTCTAACTAATGTTGTTGTTGTTAGATGCTGTTGAGTCATCTCCGACTCACAGCAACCCTATGTACAACAGAACAAAACACTGCCTGGTCCTGTGCCAGCCCCACTGTCCTTGCAATACCTGAACCCATTATTGCAGCCACTGTCTCAATCCATCTTACTGAGGGTTGTCCCCACTTTTGTTGACCCTCCACTTTTGGTATATTTCTCTAGGAAATGTTCCCTTTTGAGAACATGACCAAAGTAGATGAGACGAAGTCCGTTTGTTCTTTTCAGCATTCTTTGCCAACACCGCAACTCAAAAGCATTGACTCTTCTTTGGTCTTCCTTATTCATTATCCAGATCTATCGTGCATATGAGGCAATTGAAAATACCATGACTTAGGTTAGGTACACCTTAGTCTTTAAGGAGATATCTTTGCTCTTCAGCACTTTAAAGAGGTTTTTGCAGCAGATTTGCCCAATGCAATATGTCCTCTGATGTTTTGACTGCTGCTCCTATTGGTATTGATTGTAGAATCAAATAATATGAAGTCTTTGACAGCTTCTATCTTTTCTCCATTCATCATGACGCTGCTTATTGGTCCAGTTGTGAGAATTTTTGTTTTCTTTATATTGAGGAGCTCTGGTAGCATAGTGCCTAAGGCACTTGACTGCTAACCAGAAGGCTGGCGGTTCAAACCCACCAGTCACTCCTCGGAAGGAAGGTTGGGCAATCCTACTTCTGTAGGGATACTGCCTTGGGAACCCAAGGAGGGGTCGCTATGAGTCGGGGCTGACTCGATGGCAAACAACAACAACAACAACAATCCACACTTCAGACTGCAGTCTTTAATCTTCATCAGTATGTGCTCCAAGTCATTCTCACTTTCAGCAAGCAAAGTTGTGTCATCTGTGTTTCTTAGCATGTTAATAAGCCTTCCTCTAATCCCGATACCACATTCTTCTTCATCTACTCCAGCTTCTCACATTATTTGCTCAGCATACAGATTGAATAAGTATGGCAAAATGTTACAACCTTGACACTCTCCTTTTCCTGATTTTAAACCATACACTATGCCCTTGTTGTGTTTCAATGACAGCCTCCTGATCTATGTAGAGTTTCCTCATGAGCACAATTAAGTGTTCTGAAATTCCCATTCTTCTCAATGCTATTCACAATTTGTTATGATCCACACAATCAAATGCTTTCACATAGCCAATAAAATACAAGGAAATATCTTTCTGGTATTTTTTTGCTTTCAGCCAAGATCCATCTGACATCAGCAAGGATATCCTTCATTCCACATCCTCTTCTGAATTCAGCTTGCATTTCTGGAAATTCTCTGTCAAAATACTGCTGCAACTGTTTTTGAATTATCTTCAGTAAGATTTTATTTGTGTGTGATATTAATGATATTGTTTGATAATTTTCACATTCTGAGGGACCACCTTTCTTTGGAATGGGTACAAATATGGATCTCGTCCAGTCAGTTGGCCAGGTAGCTGTCTTCTAAATCTCTTGACATAACCAAGTGAGTGTCTTCAGTGTGGCACCCATTTGTTGAAACATCTCAATGGGTATTCTGTCAATTCCTAGAGCCTTGTTTTTCGCCAATTCCTTTATTGAAGCTTTGACTTCTTCCTTCATTACCATTGGTTCTTTAACATATGCCCCCTTCTGAAATGGATGAACATCGACCAATTAACTTTGGTAAAGTGACTCCGTGTATTCCTTTCATCTTTTTTTGATGTTTCCTGCATCATTTAATATACTGCCCATACAATCTTTCAATATTGCATCTCTAGGCTTAATTTTTTTCTTCAGTTCTTTCAGCTTAAGAAATGTCAAGTCTTTTCTTCCCTCTTGATTTTCTTCCCTCTTAGTAACTCCAGCCCTTTGTATATTTCATTATAATAAATTACTTTGTCTTTATGAGCTGCTCTTTGAAATCTTCTGTTCAGCTCTTTTATTTGGTCATTTCTTCGATTTGCTCCTCTCTGTTCAAAAGCAAGTTTCAGAGTCTCTTCTGACATCCATTTTGGTCTGTTCTTCCTTTCCTGTCATTTTAATGACCTCTTGCTTTTTTCATGGATGATGTTCTTGATGTCATCCCACAATTCCTCTGGTTTTGATGCATTGGTGTTCAATGAATCAATTTTTTTTTTTTTTTTTTTGGATCATCTCTAAATTCAGGAGGGATATAATCAAGGTTATATTTTGGCTCTCGTGGACTTGTTTCAATTGCCTTCAACTTCAAGTTGAACTTGCATATGAGAAGTTGATGCTCTGTTCCACAATCAGCTCCTGGCCTTGTTTTGGCTGAAGGTATTAAGCTTTTTCATTGCCTCTTGCCACAGATGTAGTCAATTTGATTCCTGTGTACTCCATCTGGTGAAGTCCACATTTATAGCTACCATTTGTGTTGTTGAAAAAAAGGTATCTGCAATGAATAAGTTATTGGTCCTGTAAAATTCTATCATGCCATCTCCAGTGTTATTTCTATCACCAAGGCCATATTTTCCAACTACTGGTAATTCTTGTTTCCAACTTTTGCATTCTAATCACCAGTGATAATCAACACATCTTGATTGCATGTTTGGTTAATTTCAAACTGCAGAAATTGGTAAAAATCTTCAATTTTGTCATCTTTGGCTTTGGGGGTTGGTGCATAAATTTGAATACCAGTAGTATACCAGTAGTATTAATTGATCTTCCTTGTAGGTATATGGATATTATCCTATGAGTGACAACATTATACTTCAGGACAGATCTTGATATATTCTTTGTGATGATGAATACCACGCCATTCGTCTTCATTTTGTCATTCCTGGCATAGTAGATCATATGGTTGTCTGATTCAAAATGGCCAAAATCAGTCCATCTCAGTCCACTAATACCTAGGACATCAATCTGTATGTGTTCCATTTCATTTTTTAAAATTTCCAGTTTTTCTAGATTCATATTTCATACATTCCATGCTCTGATAATTAATGGATGTTTGCAGCTGTTCTTCTCATTTCGGGTAGTGCCACATCAGCAAATGGAGGTCCCAAAAGTTTTATTCTAACTACATCATTAAGGTCAGCTTTTAACTACATCATTACGGTCAGTATTTTGAGTGCCTTCCAACCTGAGGGGCTCATCTTCTAGCACTATATCAGACTATGTCTCAGGGCTATTCATAAAGTTTTCCAGTAATATATCACACAGTGTTTCACTGCTATTCATAAGGTTTTAACTGGAAAATTCTTTGAGAAGTGCATATCCTCTTCCTTCTTCCAACTCTGTCTTAGTCTGGAAGCTCTGGTGAACATGTCCACCCTGGGTATCCCTGTTGGTATTTGAAACACTAGTGGTATAGCCTCCAGGCTCATAGCAACATGCAAGCCACCACAGTATGACAAACTGACAGACAAGTTTATCTCCCTTAGTTGTTCCAAACTGCTCTGCTCACTTCCTGACCACCCTATCTGTTCCAGCCTGCCACTGGCCCCTGCTTCCTTTCCTGGCCTCCCGGATCTCTTCCAGCCTGCTGCTGGCCCTTGCTTTCTCTTGGCCTCTCCTAGTTCTTACTAAGAAATGGTAGTAAACAAAAAAATTGAAATAACCAAATATATTGCTACTTAAAATACGTTAACATTTACACTCACAAGAATATACTCTTATTTTTTCTTTAAGATCTTTAAAAACTGGAAAAATCTGCACCAAGGAGACATAGTTCAGTCTTAAAAACCTTGAAGAAAAAATTGTAAACCAAAAAGCATTAAAATTATTCATTATATTCATACCTTTATCCTTTTCTTCCTAAACATATTCAGACAGGTTATTTTTCTTTACTTCTTTTCTCCAACTTCACCATGGGTGAGACAACTATACATTCCAGTTTTCTTGGGACATTTCGTATTTATGCCTGTTATCCCAACGCCTATTTTTCATTCTTAAAAGTGTCCAGGTTGGGAACGCCAGCAAGATGACTGAATAGGCAGACAAGCTACACAGACCCCCAGCAACAAAGAAATGAGAAACCAACTAAACTTGATACAGAAGATGATCGTGGAACCCTGAGCTTTGAAGGCAAAGACAAAGAAGTGGATTAAATACCAGTTAGTAGAAGAAACAGAATGAAAGCATAGAGTAAGGGGACAAAAGGAGCTGTGGACTGCTAGCTGTCCTGAGAGCACAAGCATTTTGATTACAGCCTGGTAGCAACCTAAGAATCGGCTCTGCTCACTAATGACTGCATGGGCAATGACTGTATTAGAGACTGACAACTGGAAAGGAAACAGAGAAGAAGGAGACAAACAGATCTGTAGACTGCCAGCAGCTGTCCTGAGCATGGAGCCATTTTGTATATTCGCAAGCGGCAGTTATGAACATTTTTCATATATCCAAGTGGCATTTTTACCTGGACAGTGACATAGGACTGGGCTCCACTTTTGGGGGACAGCACAGGCATTGGTGTTGGGAGTTGACAACTGGAAAAGTGTAATAATCCCCTTGTTACTCTTATACCCTACACACTATTGGTGAACAAAGATGTGACCATCCCCTGCCTCTACCCACCTTCTTGACTAGCAGGAAATCCATCTTAGTTTGTGCCCTGGCAGAGCCTGGGTGTTGTGGCCTACCTCCCAGTTTTGTTTTTGATTGTTCATTTTTAAATTCTTCTTTTTATCCTCCTCCTTTTCTCCCCCAGCCTTTTTTTTTTTTTTTCCACTTTCATATTCTTGGTTCTTTTTATTATTATTATTCCCTAGTCCTGGTTCCATTTTATTTCTTTCTTTTAGTCCTTCCTATGCTTGGTTTTCTTTTTGCAATATTCCCATTTTTTCTGTAATATTCTTTTACTCCTGCTCCTTCCTCTCATCCTTCTTACCCCAATTTTGTGGCTCTCTTTCTCTCTTTCTCTCATTATATTTCTTTTATTTTTAAAAAATATATTTTGAAATTTTTTCTTCTCTTTTATTGCATTAGGAGCTCTGGTGGTATAATGCCTAAGACTGCTAACCAGAAGGCTGGCAGTTCAAACCCACAAGCCACTCCTCTGAAGGAAGGTTGGGCAATCTACTTCCATAGTGATAATGCCTCAGAAACCCAAGGAGGGGTTGCTATGAGTCAGGACTGACACAACAGCAGTGAGTTAGGTTTGGTTTCATTTTTTTATTGCATTACCTGTTTTATTTATTTATTTATTTATTTATCTAACTGAGTGGAAGACGCAACTGTTCCAACACAACACAACCATACCTATACCTCCTGCAGCACCACCCACTGAATGAGGGCAACCACTTGTTTTTGCACCAACTGACCAATGATAGATTTTAGCCAATACCAGCTCAATTTGCCCTCAATAGCTCCTTCTGAACAGCAAACAGAGATCGGTGCACATACTCTCATTCTCTTTCACACATTAAACATAAATACAAGACCACCATAATGTCTCGGAGAAAATAGACCATCACAATCTACCCAAAGAAGCAAGATAAAGTAGTAGAAACCAGGGACCAGGTTAGAAACCCAGAAAATATCCTGAGGAAGAAGCGGCATTGGAAACCCCTGATAAGTAATACAAAAGAATTTGGGTACCTTCAATGAATTGAGAGACAACAGATCAAGGAAAACACTGACAAGATCAAGGAAAACATTGACAAAATTAAGGAAAACACAGACAAATCTCTAGAACAAGTTAGTAAAACAATACAAGTAAAAATTGACAAAATAAACAAAAAACTTAGAAAGATACAAAAACAGCAAATAGATACCCAGAAGATTAATACTAAGATTTCAGAAATAGAGAACACGTTGAAGAAGCACAGGAGTAGAAGTGAAACAATGGAAGACTGAATTAATGAGTTTGAAGACAAATACTTTAATAATACTTTGTTCATGGATCAATCATACAAAAAATCAAAACAAAATGGAGAAAGCCTAAGATTCATGTGGGATACAATAAAGAGGAATAACTTATGTGTAATTGGAATTTCAGAACAGGAGAATACAAATAAAATCAAAGAGAAAATTGTTGAAAATTTGTTGGAAGAGAATTTCCCTAATAAATGAAAGATTGAAGTATATCCATCAAAGAAGTCCAATGAACCATGCAAGCATTTAGGCAATGGAATGATATATACAAAATGTTGAAAGGAAAAAATTTCCAACCAAGAATTATATACCCAGCAAAACAGTCCCTAAAATCTAAGATCAAATTAAGAGATTTCCAGATAGGCAGAAATTAAGGGAATTTGTTAAAACCAGACCAACCTTACAAGAGATGTTAAACAGAGTCCTTCACAAAGAGAACCAACAACAGCAAATAAACTGATAGTTAACAAACATAATGACACAAACTCAGTTAAAGAAGTATCCAAAGTAAAATGAGCTTACAAGACTATAAACAGGGAACTGGAGACATCAATTGGTAAATGAGGACAACTACAAACCAAACAGAGGAAATAAATAGTATATTACAGAACTTCTAAATGGTAAGGAAGTGAAAACAATTGTGAACTAGAACAGACTTTTTTAAACTTGGGAAGAAATTAATAAATCACAGGGTAACCTCAAAGAAAAATAATAAACCTTCATATCAAAACAAAAAAGTGGACAAGCACAAATACTGAACAAATACTAAAACAATAGCAATGAAGGGAATGATAACGTGATTCATAAACAATGAGCTCAGCACAGAAAATTGTGTGGAACAAAGAAATCAGCAACACCACACACACAAAAGAAATAACAAAATGGCATCAATCATTTCATATTTATTGATAATTACAATGAATGTCAATGGATTAAATGCACCACTGAAGACATGGAGAGTTGCAGCCTGGAGAAGAAAACATGACCCATCAATATTCTGTCTACAAGAGTCTCACTTTAGACATAAAGACAAAAATAGACTTAAAAAATCAAAAGTTGAAAAAAGATATACCTAGCAAATGGCTACCAAAAAAGGGCAGAAGTGGCAATATTAATTTCTGATGAAAAAGCCTTTAAGAGAAAAAAAAGAGAGAGACAAAGGAAAATATTATGTAATGATTAAAGATTCAATCGAACAAGGGTACTTAATCATAGTAAATATATACACACCTAATGAAAGAGCCCCCAAAATACATAAATTACACTTTGACAAAATTGAAAATACAAATAGATGACTCCATAGTAATACTAGGAGACTCTAATATACCACTTTCAATAAAAGATAGAACAACTAGAAAGAGTCTAAACAAAGATGCCAAAGAACTAAACAATATAATCAACCAACTTGACCTTAAAGGTATCTACAGAGTACTCCACCCAACAACAGCAAAATATACATTCTTTTCCAGTACACATGGAACATTCTCCAGGATAGACCATGAGTTAGGCCACAAAGCAAGTCTCAATAAAATTAAAAAAACATTGAAACACTGCAAAGCATCTTCTCAGATCACAGTGCTATAAAATTAGAAATTGACACAAGGAAGACCAATGGAAAAAGATCAAACATGTAGAAACTGAATAATATGCTCATCAAAAACAACTGGGAAATAGAAGGAATAAAAAATGAAGTTACAAAATTCTTTGAATCAAATGAGAATGAAAACACAGCGTACCAAAATGTTTGGGACACAGCTGAAGTTGTGACCAGAGGGTAATATATAGCAGTGGATGCACACAGCAAAAAAGAAGAAAGAACCCAAATCAACACCTAAAACCCAACATCTCCAACAATTAGAAAAAGAGCAGGAAAAAAAAAAAAAAAAGAGCCTGCAGTCACCAGAAGAAAAGAAATAATAAAGATTGGTGCAGAAATAAATGAAACAAAATAGAAAGACAATAGAAAAAATGAATGAAACTAGAAGTTGGTTTTTTGAAAAGATTAATAGAATTGACAATCCACTGGCAAATTTAACAAAGGAAAAGAGGGAGATAAATCAAATAACATGAATAAGAAACATGTTGGGCAACATCAAAACAGAACCAATGGAAATAGAAAGAATAATATCAGGATATTATGAAGAACTGTACTCCAACAAATTTGAAAACATAGAAGAAATGGACAGGTATCTAGAAACATACAACTTACCTAAACTAACACAGACTAGGTGGAAAAGCTGAACAAATTCATAACAAAAGAAGAAATTGAACGAGTCATAAAAAAAAAAAAAAATTACCAATACAAAATAGTCCTGGCCCAGATGATTGCCGGAGAAGTCTACCAATCATTCAGAGAAGAGCTGATTCCAATCCTACTAAAACTATTCTAGTTCATAGAAAAGCATGGAGTCCTCCCAAATTCTTTTTATGAAGCAAGCATAACCCTGATACCAAAACCAGGCAAACACACGACTAGAATAGAAAACTACATCCCTCATGCACATAGATACAAAAATCTTCAACAAAATCCTCTATCAACAAAATCCAATATCAAAAGAATAATACATCATGACCAAGTGGGATTTATGCCAGGTATGCAAGGACAGTTCAATATTATAAAAACAATCAATGTAATGCATCACATAAGTAAAATAAAGGGAAAGAATCATCACATGATCTATCAATAGATGCATTTGATAAAATCCAACACCCATTCCTGATCAAAATTCTCAGCAAAATAAGAATAGAAGGGAAATTCTTCAACATAATAAAGGGTATATATGCTCTGGTAGCATAGTGGCTAAGGCACTTGACTGCTAATCAGAAGGCTGGTGGTTCAAACCCACCAGCCACTCCTCAGAAGGAAGATGAGGCAATCTAATGCTGTAGTGATGCTGCCTTGGAAACCCAAGGAGGGGTCTCTATGAGTCGGTCCCACTCAACGGCACATAACAACAACATACAAAACCAACAGCCAACGTTATTCTCATTGGAGAAAGACTGAAACCATTCCCCTTGCAGACAGGAAAAAGTCAAGGATGCCCTCTATCTCTACTTCTATTCAACACTGTATGTGAAGTCCAAGAAAGGGAAATCAAAGGCATCCACATTGGTAAGGGAGAAGTCAAAGTATCCCCAATCTCAAAACTACTATATAGCCACAGTTGTCAAAACAGGCTGGTATTAGTACAAGGACAGATACATAGACCAGAGGAACAGAAATGAAAACGCAGACATAGATCCATCCACCCATGGTCAGCTGATCTTTGACAAAGAGCTGAAATCTATTAAATGGGGAAGAGGTAGTCTCTTTCACAAATGGTACTGTCAAAACTGAATATCCATTTGCAGAGAAATGAAACAAGATCCATACTTCACACCATACACAAAAATGAACTCCAGATGATTCAAAGCCTTTAATGTGAAACCTAAAACTATAAAGTTCATCAAAGAAAAAATGTGGGCAAACTTAGGGGCCTTATTCATGGCATAAGTGACTATCAAGCATAACCCAAGATGCACAAACAGCACAAAATAAACTAGATGATTGGGATCTTCTAAAAAATTAAATTCTTAAGTGCATCAATAGGCTTCTCCAAAAGAGTAAATAGAGAACCCACAGAAAGGGAAAAAATGTTCATCGATGACATTGCAGACAAAGGACTTATCTCTAAAATTTATAGAACACTCCAGCACCTCAACATCAAAGCAACACTTCCCCCTTCTACCCACAACATGCTCCCAGGAAGGATATACACTCAGGTTGGCCCCCAAAATATCCATAGATTAACAATACTTTAACTGACTCAAAGATTATCAAAACAATGCCCATAGCATCTTGGAATTGGCTGGTGTCTATTAAAGCATGATTTTCTAAAATTCAACCAATCAGAATCTTTTTCCTATAAGTTCCTAGATTTTCTGTACTTAAACTCTGTGAAAAATTCCTCTTGCTTGAGTACTTTTATGAATCTTCATGAAGTGCTGCCCAATCCAGATCATTCCATTCCATGGAAAAAATCTCTTTGCTTTAATTTTTAGAGACTCCAGTTTGCTCTTTGGCATTTCTTGGTGTCAGAAACAGGGATTTCCATGGCATCTATCTTCACTGACCTGAGAGGATGAGGATCTTGAGGTCTGATGCCAACACAAGCCCACTGAAGCTCATCAGTTTCTGTGGATTCTCAAGACTTGCTGGAGTAAGCCCTCTTGAATTTTGAATTCTGCCTTAGAAAAGTCCTGAGGTTTTTCAGAATTATTGAAGGATTCTGGTTTTGTTTGTCTTTCTCTATGTCAGTTTGTCTTGTCTGTTTTCATTCTGGTCTTACAAGAATTGTTGCCAAACTTTGCCCCTGCTATTGAGAGTAGTGTGAGGTTCTGGGCAATTTACTCTCCTAGAAGTTTTCAAGTTCGTAAAATCTCAGGTTCCATAAACTACAGAGAAAATCAATGGACAAATCACCGAGTAAAATTGATAGGGCAGACAGCTACCACAGACAGAGAAGTCTCCCTTGATAGGATAAGTTGGGTCATGAGACAGGCTATGGCATTAGGCTGCCTGTCAACCCCAAGTAACTAAATTAAAGGAACATATTCATTCAAGTAATACACTGCCCAAACTCCACCACATCAGGATTTTGTTGAGTCTGAGAGTTCTAAACTTTGAACAAATGCATACATTCTCTGAAAATGGGAAATGCCATATCTGAAGGCAATGCAGAGTTCCCTTCTGAGATTCCTGCCCAAAATATGGACAAGCATTATAGCTTTGTCACTTACTTGTACCTGTCTGCTTGGCATTATCTCATAAAGGACGGTTTGGAAAAATGTGTCCACTTAGGTGTTCTTTTGAACTATCTCAATTAATTTTTCTGCACAGTAAATTAGAAAACAAAGGATCCTGAATTCAGAAGCTTCTAAGAGACATCAAGAAAACAGAATTGCTTCCCTGTAGGTTATTTTATTTAAATTAACAAAACAAAGCAAAGGGCTACAATGTCAAAGTTTTGCTCCTACTCCATATACTAGATAAAATCCATCCTAGTATGAACACTGAGGGTACAATCTGATTAGAGAAAATAATATATTTAAAATGAGAGATTAGGTCTCTAGCTGATAAAATAAATTAGGTTCAAAAGAATACCACATATGTTTGTCATATGTAATATTGTATAACTCTGGTCTTATACAAGAATTTGAGCTGCTATCAAAGACCAGTGAATTTATGTAATTTTTCTGTCACATTTTGTGTTTATTTTCTATTTTCTGTCTTGTCTCAGGAAGATGTGACTAGTAGTTGTTACTTTTTGTTTGTTTGTTTTAACATCATGGGGAAATTTTTTTAATTCTTAGAAAATCTGCTTGTTGTGCTCAGACTTATAATAGCTTCTTTGAGAAACATTGATAGAAATTGGTATATTTGAACAATGTACTGAAAAAGAGCAAATTATTCTAAATTGTTTGTCTAAACGATGCATGCAGAAGACAGGATTATGAACAAATAATAATGCCCTACCTTCAGACAGTACTATTAAATTAGATTACAATGGTTCCTTAAACAATTTACTCTGGTTAGTTTAATGATAAATAAAAATCAAAACCAAACTCACTGCTATTGAGTTGATTCTGACTCATAGCAACTCCCATTGGGTTTCCAAGGCTGTTAATCTTTACAGAAGCAGGCTGCACCATCTTTCTTACCTGGAGTGGCTGGTGGGTTAAAACTTTTAGGTAAGCAGTCAAATGTCTTAACCACTACACCACCAGAGTTCTTTAATGATAAATAAGCATTTACATATTGAATACCCCTAATATTCCTAGGGAGCTCTGGTAGCATAGTGGCTAAGGCACTTGACTGCTAACCAGAAGGCTGGCGGTTCAAACCCACCAGCCACTCCTCGGAAGGAAGGTTGGGC
>NW_006921671.1:1242766-1262572 GCF_000298275.1 Orycteropus afer afer
AGCGTAGTGCCTAAGGCATTTGACTGCTAACCAGAAGCCTGGCGATTCAAACCCACCAGCCAATCCTCGGAAAGAAGATACGGCAATCTACTTCTGTAGTGATACTGCCTCGGAAACCCAAGGAGGGGTCGCTATGAGTTGGGTCCGACTCGACGGCACATAACAACAACAACAATATTCCTAGGAATCAATGAAAATAAATTTGTTCTAACAAGCTTTTTATGTTAACCTTGGAAACAAAATTTTAAAAGCAAAATCTTTCATTGTAACTCAAGCTAGATATTATACGAAATGTATTTTATTTAACGAAAGGAAGTATTTTTTTAAATTAATTCCAGAATGACTGAGTGTTCTACTGGCTTTACCTAGATCTTCTGACTTTCAGAAATCATTAGCACTGAGGAAACTGACAGAAACTATCTTGTAGACAAGGTAAATAAACAGGCTGCTTCTCAAATTACTCTTCCCTTATGATGACTAAAGAAAGAGATTTCCCAAATTAGTTTATTGATGACACTAATTTTCATGAATTACCTTCAGAAAAACTTATAACATCCACAATTAATTAAAACAGAAGGCACTGGAATATGAGAAGAGGCTAAATGGCTTACCAAGAAAATTGTCAAAGACAAAGAATTTAATCATCTCTTGTATTTCAAAATACTTAAGCCAATTTAAATGTATGTAAATAAACTAGGATGACTAATTCTTTTCTTTGAACATAAGCCAGTAATTGGGAGAGGGAGGCAGGATCAAGTCTCTGCAGGCCCCACCTCTGAGGCCGTGTAGTTCCAAGGAAGCTTTTGAAAGACCCCTCCCAAACTAGGTGAAAACTTTTTGAGGCAAAAGAAAACAAGATACTGTTTTATTATACAGTTATCAAAAATTGGGTGGATTCCCATCATAAAAGAAAGGTAAACAAGTTCTCTCTCTTGTAGAAGAATTCTAAGAAGCAAAGTATAGCAATCACAATGACACACATTTGAAATTGCAAAAGTTAAATAAAAATATAGGGTATTTCAACAAAATTTATTTAAGTGGTAGTTATATTTACATTACATCACCTTAAAATAATTTCCATGATCTTTATGTTATTTATAGATGTTAAATTGAGTCAATATCTTTTATACTCTTTTGCTTTTTATGTCACAGAGAAAACATATATACATATTTCAGTCTGCTGATTGTGTTCATTATAGAGTAGTAAAAAGACAAAAGTTTGAAAAGCTTATTAAAAATGGGAATTCATTTCATATGTTCAAGTTTGTATCTATTGTAGCTAAAGTTTGATGGTTTAATTTAGGAGATTTTAAAACCTTGAATGTCATATATCACATAATAAAGAATTAACTTTCTCATGATTAAGATAACAATATTTCCTTGATTACTGAGTTGAAGAGTTGGTTTATTCTCTGTTTAATCTTCTTCAAAGGCTAGGGTTTGGCTTCTCATTAGAATAAAGTCCTGAGTTAAAGACCAAGCCACATAGCTTAAAACAAAGAAAGAAAAATCTAGGGTTTTTCCCTTCATGATATTTGATTAAATAACTCAAGTATTATTTCTCTGTAACCTGGGATGAACTCCTGACAACCTTGAAACTTTGTATAAATCATAAAATAATTGTTTCAATATTATAAGAAGAAAAAAGTGCTAAAAAAAAAAAAAAGATCTATTCAATATGTTATGAAGTACATGGAATATGTCGTCAAATCAGAAGAAAAGTCAAATTTTCTTTGGGCTAAATTTACCTGTCAATGCATTTGACTAATAATAAACAACTGCATAATATTATGAGGTAATTTTATTATTTCAGCTGCTAATTCTATTGCAACTTTTTTTTTTCCTTGGAAGCTAGCATCATACAGCTTAACATTTTAACTGAGAAATTCACATCATTCAACCATGGAATTTTATTACTATTCAGATATTAAAAACTTGATAATCTCAGTTTATTACTGGTATATTCTGACTATTTAATATTATGTGTCAAGATTATTATGTTATATCTAAAGCTCTTTAGAAATAAGCTTCATCATTACATTTGCAGATATTTTGTCTAATTTTTTTTCATTTTTGATTTGACTTTCTTTGGCTTTGTATTACTTTTATAATTAATTCTTATCAAGTCTTTCAATTTTAAGAAATATTATTATAAGTTAATCATGAGTGTTTTGTTTGTCTTCTGCAGATACGTTTTACTCTGTTGTTGTCGTTGTTGTTATGTGCCGTTGAGTCGGCCCGACTCATAGAGACCCCTCCTTAGGTTTCTGAGGCAGTATCACTATGGAAGTTGATTGTCCCATCTTCCTTCCAAGGAGTGGCTGGTGGGTTTGAACTGCCAGCCTTCTGGTTAGCAGTCAAGTGCCTTAAGCACTATGCTACCAGAGCTCCCCGTTTTACTCTGCTTCACGAAAATATTTAAACAAAAATGAAGTATGTCAGACTTGTGCATTCAAATGTGCATACCATTACACAAGATTTCTAGAACTTTTATGTAAAAGTCTTCAGCATTTTCAGAATACTGCTAATCCCGAATTGTTTGAAACTGAAATTAACTCTATAATACTGAGGAACCAAAATATACATGTTTATATAATGTTTATAAAAGAATATTATGAATGTTCAATCTTCCATTGACCAGATAAAGAAACCATTTTTTCTTTTATTAGTCCACATCTGTATTTCAATAGTGTAATCATTTAACTTTTACTTAGTACCATAAATTGCATTAGAAGATGTCATAGCACATGCCAAAATTCTGACTAAACATATTCAGAATGTTTTAAATCTAACCATGGATTCCTAGAAATGACTACTGAAATGACTATGATGAGAAACAAATCTTCAAAATCGAATGAGTCTCCCTCATGCTACTCATAACAACAATTTTAATGTAATATTCTAAAAGATATGGGAGCTCTGGTAGCGTAGTGCCTAAGGCCCTTGACTGCTAACCAGAAGGCTGGCGGTTCAAACCCATCAGCCACTCTTGGGAAGGAAGATGGGGCATTCTACTTCCATAGTGACAGTGCGTCGGAAACCCAAGGAGGGGTCGCTATGAGTCGGGGCGACTGGAAGGCACATAACAACAACAACAAAAGATATATTTCTCAGGTTAATGAATCTTTGATAAACAGAAACTAGATGCTAAAAATCTGCTTAACATATCCCCAAGAGATTATGTAGGTTAGAAAAAACATAAATCAAAAAGACTCATTGGAATCCTGCTGGAAGGAATCTTACTTAATCCTTCTCAGTAACCATTGTGCTGCTAAAGTACAGGTATTTAAAATTTAGATTCATCTGTCTCAATTAAGGAAGGCTTAAAGTCCCCACCAAGACTGTTAAACTTACAGAAACTTAAATAGAAGTTCAAATATCCTTGTGGGCAGAAGCAGGTGACGTTGAAAGAAGACAGCTCTTCCCAAGATCATGGAACAAGATTTTGTGCAACCTGCTGAAATTTTGGATTTTTCCTCATTAGTGTTTTTCTTCTGATAGTTGTTTTATTACACACTTGTCGCATGATCTCTTTCTTTGTAATAGGCACAAATACCTGTCTCTTCCAGTCAGTTAGCCGGTAGCTGTCTTTCAAATTTCTTGGCATGAATGAATATCCACCTACAAAACTGCATCTGTTTGTTGAGACATCTCAATGGACATTTCATCAATTCCTGGAGCTTGTTTTCTACCAATTGCTTCAGCCCAGGATGGACTTCTTCTTTGAATACTATTGGTTCTTGATATATGCTTCCTCCTGAAATAGATGTATGTTGACGAATTCTTTTTTGTACAGGACTCTGTTTATTCTTTCCATCCTCTTTTGGTGCTTCCTGCATCATTCAATACTTTGACCATATACTCCTTCAGTATTGCAATTTGACACTTGAATTTTTTTTCAGTTCTTTCAGCTTCAGAAACGCTAAGTGTGTTCTTCTCTTTTGGTTTTCTAACTTCATGTCTTCTCACATTTCATTATAATACTTTACCTTATCTTCTCAAGCTACCCTTTGAAATCTTCTGTTCAGCTCTCTTATTTCATCATTTCTTCCATTAGCTATAGCTACTCTCCATTTGAAAGAAAATTTCAGAGTCTCTTCTAACATCCATTTTGGTCTTTTCCTCCTTTCCTGCCTTTTTTAATGACGTTTTTTTTCTTCACACATTATATTCTTGATGTCATTGCACAACTCATATGGTCTTCAGCCATTGGTATTCAGTGCATCAAATCTACTCTTCAGATGGTCTCTAAATTCAGGTAGGATATAATCAAGGTTCTATTTTGGCTCTTGTGGACTTGTTTTAATTCTCTTCAGCTTCAGCTTGACCGTGCATATAAGAAATTGATGGTCTGTTCCACAGTCAGCTCTTGGCCTTGTTTTCACTGATGATAGTGAGCTTCTTCATTGTACCTTTCCACAGATGTAGTTGACTTGATTTCTGTATATTCCATCTGGTGAGATCCACGTATATAGCTGCCATTTACACTGTTGAAGAAAGATATTAGCAATGATTAAGTCATTGGTAATGCAAAATGATGTGATGCAATCTCAGCATCATTTCTATCACCAAGGCTGTGTTTTCCAACTACTGATGCTTCTTTATTTCCACTTTTCATATTACAATCAGCAGTATTTATCAAGATGTCTTACTTGAATTCTTGGTCAATTTCAGACTGTAGAAGGAGGTAAAAGTCTTCATTTATCCAACAATATAATTAATATCACACACAAGTAAAAGTTTGCTGAAGATAATTAAAAAATGGTCTCAGCAGTATATTGACAAGGAACTTCCAGAAATCCAAGCTGGATTCAGAAGAAGATGTGGAATGAGGACTGTTTTTGTTCATGTCAGATGGATCGTGACTGAAAGCAAAGAATTCCAGAAAGATGTTTTATTGACTATGTGTTTTATTGGCTCTGCAAAAACATTTGACCATGTGGATCATAACAAACTATAGAAATTCCAGAACACTCAATTGTACTGATGAAGAACCTGTACATAAACCAAGAGGCTGTTATTCTGACCAAACAAGGAGATACAGCATGTTTTAAAATCACAAAAGTTGTGCATCAGGGTTGTATTATTTCACCATACTTATTCAATCTGTGTGCTGAGCACATAATCCTAGAAGGTGGACTATGTGAAGAAGAAAGCATCCTGATTGGAAGAAGAATCATTAACAACCTGCAATATGCAGATGAACAACCTTTTTGCTGAAAGTGAAGGAAGATGACTTGAAACACTTACTGATTAATACCCAAGACTACAGTCTTAAGTGTACACCTCAAGATAAAGAAAAAAAAAAAAAATCCTCACAACCAATAAGCAGTATCAAGATAAATGCAGAAAAGATTGAAGTTATCAGTGATTTCTTCTTACTTGGATCCACAATCAATACCCATGGAAGCAACAGTCAAAAAATCAGATGTCACATTGCACTGGACAAATCTGCTGTAAAGGAATTCTTTAAAACATTAAGGAGTAAAGATGTCACTTTAAAGACTAACATGCACCTAACCCATGTCATGGTATTTTCAATTATCTCACATGCATATGAAAGCAAGACAATGAATAAGGAAGACAGAACAAGAATTTATGCCTTTAAATTGTGGTATTGGTGAAGAATACTGAAAAGACCATGGATTGCCAGAAGAAGGAACAAATCTGTCTTGGAAGAAATGCATCCAGAATGTTCCTCAGAAGAGGGAATGGCCAGACTTTGTCTCTTGTACTTTGGTCATGTTGTCAGAAGAGACCAATCTCTGGAGAAGGGAATCATTTTTGGTAAAGTAGAGGATCTGCAGAAATGTGGAAGACTCTCACTGAGATAGATTGACATAGTGGCTGGAACAAGGGCATCAAGTACAGTGACGATTTTGAGGACGGCACAGGACTTGGCAGTGTTTCATTCTACTATGCAGAATATCACTATGAGTAGGCTCCAACCTGACAGCACCTAACAAAAACAACAACAGTAATATCCCTTCCTTTAACATCCTCTTTTTTATGCAAATAACTGTAGGAGGACATTTGTTCTATCATAGCTATTATTATCATAGTATTTGCTTTACAGTATTACTTTGTATTTAATATTATTATACTATGAAACCTTTCTTAAGTATACTCTTACAGTATATCATGACTCTCATTGATACCTGCCATGATAATATCTTTATAAGATTAGCTCACTCAGTAGCTAGTGCCAGTAATCTGACTGACTCTTGGATATACCATCAAATACAAAAATATGGACATACTAATTCAGAGCCTTTAGCTATGCCTATATTTAACTGTAGCTCTGTACTTGATTCTATTGTAAATACTGATATTTGTTTTAAACAGGCTTTACATGTCAGATTATGACAACCCCCAGAATTATTTGCAAGTCCTCATGTGCTGGTAGGTTTGAAAGGTTGGCAGCCAAGTGCTGTGACCACTGCATAAATAAGTCACCTTATTTGTGTGCTACATGGCTGGCGGTTCAAACCCACCAGCCACTCTTGGAAGGAAGGTTGGGCAATCCTACTTCCATAGTGATACTGCCTCAAAAACCCAAGGAGGGGTCGCTATGAGTCGGGGCCAACTCGATGGCACATAACAACAACAACAACATGCTCCAAATAACAAGTGAACTAGCCAATAGCATGGAAATCTCACAAAAATCTTTAAACTCTTTTGTCAATGTTGTGTTGGTTAATAGAATTGTCATAGACTTTCTTCTAGCACAGAGGAGTTTGTCCAATTGCTAATACCGCTTGTTGTACTTGAATAAATATATCAGGAGATGTGTAACAAGATCTTAAGCAGATCAACCTGAAAGCTGCATGATTTCAACTGCCTTTTATGTCCAAACCCCTTTTTCTTGGTAGTTTTAGTTGGCTATCTACTGAAATAGGTCACTTGTTACATTCAATCTTACAAACGAGTAATTCCTTTAATCTTTATAATAATTATTACAGAATTAGGCAAGTGTTTTAGAAAGTGTTTTCCAAATATTTACAAAACTTCTTTAACCATTAATCACTTCATCTGTAAATGAGAGATGATAATTCTTATATAATGTCATGGTCACTTTGAAGACTAATGTGCACCCGACCCAAGCCATGGTACTTTCAGTCACCTTATTTGCATGTGAAAGCTAGACAATGAATAAGGAAAAGCAAAGAAAAATAGATGCATTTAAATTATGGTGTTGGTGAATACTGAATATACCAGAAGAACAAACAAATCTGTCTTGGGAAAAGTACAGCTAGCATGCTCCTTAGAATTGAGGATGGTGACACTGCATCTCTCATGTCCTTGGTCAAGTTATCAGAGTGGATGTTGCTGGAGAAGGACATCATGCTTGGTAAGGTGAAGTGTCAGTGAATAAGAACCTCAATGAGATTGATTGACACAGTGGCTGCAACAACAAGCTCAACTACAGCAATGATTGTGAGGATGATGCATCAGGCAGTGTTTTGTTCTGTTGTATATAGGGTTGTTAATAGTCAGAACTGACTCAATGGCACCTAACAACAACAATACTGTGGTTGTAAATGTTCAGGAAAATAGCATCACTACACTGTCTAGCCTATAATGTATTTCAGTGAAAACTCAGAACCTTACCCTTTGCCAATTTTCAAATAAACTGGGGCAGAACAAATGTATCAAAATTCCAAGACAAAGAAAAATATCCAAAATGAAAACAATTGTACAGAGAAAATCATCCTACTGGAAATGGAGATTGGATGAAAGCAGTATACAGAGAAGGTAGAGACCCAGTTCTCACTCATGCAACAAAATACTTCATTTTCCCCATCTCCTCAGCTATGGGAATTTTAATCTCTGGAGAGGAAACAAAACAAATCATAAGAAACAAAAAGCAAGAGCAAGAAGTCTTATATTCAGGGATACTAGGCACAGAAGATGGTGGGTCTTTCCATGATTTTGTTCCTATTGTACATTCCATTTCTGATTTTAGTCTCTGAACCTACAGGACAGGTGCCCTCCCCTATATATTTATACTATGATTTGGCATTAGAGGAAGTCAAAACTTCAATAACTACCTGGTACTCTTTCCATGGGACCAAACATAAAATGTGACAGAAAGACCACAGTGGATTAGGGAAACCACCTGGAAATGATCTCCAGTTGCCCAGATCTCACAAACACAGGCATCCATTTTTTTAAGGAGTTTATTCTTCCACAGTTTTTCTTAAAGCATCACACGTTGTTTGTTTTTGATGGTCCCTTTATATCATGTTACAATCTTCTCCAAATATCTGGTGATTTTTCTCCATCCTTTAGTATTTAAGAGTAAGTCATTCAAATGTTTAGTGTGAAAGGACTTTCCATTGGTTGAATTTACTCCAGGGTACATTGCCTGCTCACTAGCTTGTTTATGAGGCATGTGAAGTGGTATAATCCTAAGAGTAGGTAGGTTCTAAAGGAGCTCTAGTGCATAGTGCCTAAGGCATTTGACTGCTAACCAGAAGGCTGATGGTTCAAATCCACCAGCCACTCCACAGAGGAAGACTGGGCAATCTACTTCCGTGAAGATTTACCATCTCAGAAACCCAAAGGGAGTCACTATGAGTCAGAATCAACTCCATGGCAGTGAGTTTGATTTGGTTTTTAGGTAGGTACTGAGAGTGAGGTGAAAAGAAAATTGGAGGTCTTATACTTCACTATGTAGATTTTGTTATTGTGATGCTTTATTCAGGTTAACTTTTTTTTTTAATTCAGGTTGGAACCACCAACCCTGTATTTTTAAGTTCAACTGGAATAATAAGGGACTTAATGAGAAACAGGAATGCATAATATGAAAGAAAAATATATGGAAAGGGAGCCTTATTTTAAACTTTCTTCTAGCAAGGCCAGGGAGCACCTCATGATTTTATATGGCAATTGCCATAAACAATGGAAAAAATAAAATATGAGTGAGTCCTTTTATAAATATCAGAGTGGCATCATCAGACTTCATCTAAATTCCAATGAAGTGGAGGACAATAAAGATCATCATCAGCCCAAACCTAATTCCTATAAGGTAGAGAATTCATATGTCTCCTTTCTCCAACCTCTTTACCAACTGTTACATCAGCCATTCCTTTCATGGCACTCTCTACTTTTCTGTTGGGTTTGATAATTCATTGCAGTGGCAAAACATAACTCACTGACTATGCTCTAAAACTTAGTGGGTATTTTAGAGAAGCAGCAGGTTACAATTCAGGATCAGGAATAACTCAGGATACAATTCTTCAGTCAGGACAGTTGACTTTAGGCAGGATTCTCTCTCCTGGCTCTCAGCCCTTGGCCCTTTGGCATCTCAGCTCTTTGCTCTCAGCCTGGGCTCTGCCCTGTTTGGGCAAGTGTTGTTACACAGCCCTTTAGCTCCATCAACAAGTGATTATAGCCACCCCACTCTGCCAGGAAGTCTCCTTCCCAAATGCAGTAAGCTCTCTCACTCTGTGGTTTGGTACATGCACTGTAGCCCCTTCATCCCATGGGCTGGGAAACCCACCATGCTGTCTCATGCCAGTCTCTTGGTTCTGCTGCTGCTGCTTCTCTGCCACTGCTTCTTGTCATCGCATGCTTTCTCTGGTGTTAAAGCTTTCTTTGTCTCCTAGGTCTAGCAGGTTCTCAATTAAGGGACCCTGGGGCCAAACGCTGGCCTCCATTCCTGGCTTTTCTTGACAGTAGTGAGAACCCCCTTCCTATCTCTGAGATTGGCTCTTTTTAAGCTCACCAGGATGGCAAAACTGACCAATCCCTTTATTAGAGTTCCATTCACCTTATTTGTATGGTACCATTCCCAAAAGAGTTCCATCTACCTTATTCACATTATTAGCAAGCAGTTCAATCCCATTAGTGGACCACAAGCACTTTATATCCATATCCCACCTAATCATTCTGTGGCAGTCACAATACCATAGCTAGAAGGAACATATTAAATAATTCACTGCACCCCTGTCCCATATCTAAAGCAGACATCTTGGCATAGATCAATCTGAATTTTCATGAGCTGGACAACTGAGACCTAAGTCCCTTTCAGTCTGTTAGTCCCATTTTCACCTTCGTCATGAGACTCTCTCCACCAGTGAACTGCTTTCCATTTGACGTTGCCATTTCCTTGAAACCTAGTCTGAAAGCACTTAGTGTTTAGTTTAATGAACTTGGTAAATTGCACTGAATGTCTCATTGGATGTTTCTGGAAGGATATTATCATAGACTGTAGCCAGACTTTCCAGATGCTAAGTCTGTGGTGAATGTAATGAAAATGCCTAGTAGAAGTGGACATAAGCTTCAAAACACTAGTGCCACCGGGTATGTAATTGGTGAGTGTGCCATACACATACACAGTCAGTCTTGTTGTGGGTGACTTGCTGAATGGGCACTACCATCTGCACATCCAGATAGATACTTGACATATATTGACCTCAAATTCCTGTGAAGCTGATCGTGGCACAGCAAATGCCAGAATGGCTTGTGCTTTTAAATTCATAGTGTGTTCAATGTTCAAGGAGTTAATTAAAAAATACTCTCCAGATTTACACATTTTCTCAGAGTAGATCAAAAGAGGGTTTGGAAATACAAGTCTAAAGTAAATAAGACCAACTGCTGATTTTTCAATTAGGTTATGTATCAGGGATACAAAATCACATATTCCTTTCCTATGCACATCCCCTGCATTTTTTAAACACAGAGGAACCCATTATTAAGCTATTAATCACCTCTTCCAATTAATTACTAGAAAATGACCCAGGTTTTAGTAGTAGTGTTGCAATTGAAAAGCTCTTTGATATTTGGCAAGGTACAGTTACAGGCAGTAGTAATTTGAGACAGTGAGGCTATTAGCTGCAGTTTAGAATCTCAATTACAATAAAGATAGATAATTACAAATAAAACAAACCTGTTCTCTTAGGTTAGTAAGTGCTTTTTTTCTTTACAAAATTTGAGTGATTTTTTTTTTCAGTCACTAAATATAATTTCCACATGAAAAATTGACCTTAACAGTATGAAGTATAGCTACAAGTAAAAGCTGTGTTCTCATCGAAGAGAATAAATGCATTTCCTGAACTCTGGCTGTTAAAGCTAATCGATTTATTGGCTCTCCATATAGTGTACTATTGTCTTTATGCTCTTGGGACTTGGAAGCGCTTCAGAAAAGAACTAAATTCTGCCACATCAATATGGCAGTTGAAGCACCCCTCCCTTTCTTCTAGTGTAGGGTTTCTTGAGCTTAACAATAAAAAAGAAAAAGAAAATCTCTTCCCAGGATTGGTTGAAATTAACTGAATGCTGCCGCATCCCTTGGCTTATGGAATGTGTACTTTTATTGCTTTAATGTTCCTGAGAAGTTAATAGTGTGGGGGTTCTTTTCTTTTTAATCATATTCCTTTCATAGTAAAATATTTATTCAGGCAAATGTAAAGTACTTGTCAAAATATGAGAATATGAAATTCTCATTTTTAGGTTTTTTAAACACAGCAGTGATACAAAATATAAAGTGAGGCATTTTCCCCCAGGGCTAGCTTTTAAATTCATGAAATTACCAAATATGTTTTTGTTTTATTTCCCTTCTACCTTTTGGTTGCTATACAAATTAGTAAATATAATGAGAGTAGTATCTCAGCTGCAGTTGATCTCAACACAGATCATCTCCATAAAAACCTATGAAGAAAAACAAATAAAGTGAAAAACCTAAATAATGAAATGGTTCTATCTAGATTTTCCATTAAAGTTAAGGTATAGTCAGCAGATTCAATGATGTCTTCCAGGAGAAACTCAGTCCAGAAAGCAAGACAAGGATCAACATTTTATAGTGTGTATATGCACATATCAGACTGACCTAAAGGGAGAGGGGCTGGGATACAAATGAGGTGATAACAGGTTCAAGGTATCTTACGCAAGCTGCAGGTCTCTGGGACTTCAATGAGATATTCCAACCCTTCCTTTCTCCAACCCTTCCCTTTATAGAGTTGCTGAATAGGGTTGGTGAGAAATGTAGTTGGCGGATTTTAATTTATTTCTCAATATTTTTTTTTTTACCTCCAAGAATATATACATAATAGTATTCTATATGAAGATATTAAGCACAAGATATTTTTCTCAAGGTGAAAGCATTGGGATGTGATTTGCCAATGTCACCATCATGATTGTTGAAATGTCTACTAACTGTGTGCTCACTCTTGTCAGAAACAGAAAGAGGAGCTTGTATGTTTTCAAAGGAAATTAATAAAACAAATTTCTCTTGTATGTTAAAAAGGTCTAAATTAGTATCTGGAAAAGTGATCTGGCTCAGTTAATTGGAGTGAGAAAATAAGATTTCTTTTCATTCAGACATTCACATCTTTTGAGTTATTTCTCTATTCTCTCCCACTACAATTTATTACCCTACCAATTTCCCCACATAAACTCTTTTCCTCATACTTAATTTTTACTTTTTCATAGCCACACACCATTAAAGCAAAACAGCAGAGTGTGGCTTCTGTGTTTAATAGGAAGAAATATTGCTAAGCAAGTCACAAATTGAAAAAAGTCTTTCTGAATGCAGAATACTATGCAGTCTTCATTTTCAATCAACAATTTGGAACAAGGAAAGGTTGAAATTTCAAGTATTATCTTGGAAAACATAAATTAGTCTGAGTGTTGAGCCAAGGACAAGGCAAAATTCATTCTGAGATAGCTATTTATTCAGATCAAATTTCCTGAATGGGAACTTTGTTTGTGGGCTTATAGCATAACACTGAAGAATGTGTATGTTCAATATATTAAAAAAATTTATAATCAAAGGGAATATTAAACAGAGCAACAGGAAATCTATACTAGTATATAAATAGGTATCTGCACAATCATTCCCAAGGAGCATGGCAAGAAGAATGGTCTGAGTTTTGTAGAGAGTGGCTAAACAAGGAAGTTTACAATCAGATAGATATACTGTATTCCCTTATCAGGTAATCCCATCTCCTAATAGCCATAATAGGAGCTCTGGTAGCATAGTGCCTAAGGCACTTGACTGCTAACCAGAAGGCTGGCAGTTCAAACCCACCAGCCACTCCTCGGAAGGAAGATGGGGCAATCTACTTCCGTAGTGATACTGCTTCGGTAACCCAAGGAGGGGTCCCTATGAGTCGGGTCCGACTCAACAGCACATAACAACAACAAAAATAGCCATAATAACTGTGGTTTTAAAAGTCCAAGATTGAATAAAATACCTACTAGTAATGAGTAAGAACCACATCTGACTTTTCAGTATTCCCACATTTACTGATTCTACAATTTTTTTTTTCGGGGGGGGGGGATCCTATTAATCTTTGCATCCATAGTAACTTAAGCAATATTAACACTTGCAGTAGCTATATAAATATTCAATGGCTAGATGAATAGATGAATGAGTAGGTAAGTAGTTGAATTTCCTTATGATAAGGTGAAGCACTGAGCCCAAATTGGGACAGATTACAAATATCCTGAGTTCGTGGTTTGTTACCTATGAGGAAACCCTCTGCTTCACTTCCTTATAGAAGATATACTTGCACAGTTTATGCCCCTCTGGTTGTACATACATGGCTGTTTCTGAACATACAATACTAACCTTCAAAGTTTACATGGAAAAATCAGCCTCTATTCTACAATTAGAATTCTCTGGATTTTCCTGGTTCCATATTATTTCCAGTAACTATCTGATTTTAGCTATCTACGCACATTATATCTGCCAGATCTTTCCCGCTTTGCACTGGAATTGGCATGAAACCCAGTATTTAAGTTTCTGTCAGCTCCTTTCTTTCTTGTTGGGCCTCTATTTCTGAACTCTACTAGTCAGCCATCCTCTCTTCCCACATACCTTGCAGATGAACATTAATTTATTTAATGGAACAAATTGAATTCATCATAGTTCATCACTTCTTTGATGATTGCATGAATTAGACTGACCATTCTGAAAAAGAAAAAAAAAAAAGGTACTATGATCTGCCTAATAAGCATTAACACTCTTGCATATACAATTGAAAATGCTAATCAGATCCTTAAAATTCTAAACTTGGCTGCCTTCCTATCTCCACAGATAATAAAAGAAATGAAAACTTCTTTTAGGAATTACAACAAAGTGTGTAAACCATTGGCCTCTAATGAAAAATGTGTGAGAGAGTGTAGGACATAGACATATATATCTATGGCAACCCAAACTAAAGCAATTCCACTTCCAATGTTCCTTTGCTTTTTCACTAACTACCCATTCTAGGTGGACAAGAAAGTTGAGTGTATGCAATTTCAAAGTGATGGCAGGTATGGGGCAGTACACAGAGCAGAGTGCTAAAAATCTCCTGAGCCCTGGTGGCATAGTGCCTAAAGCACTTGACTGCTAATCAAAAGGCTGGTGGTTCAAACCCACTGGCCACTCCTCTGAAGGAAGGTTGGGCAATCTACTTCCATAGTGATATTGCCTCAGAAACCCACGGAGGGGTCGCTATGAGTCAGGTCTGACTCGACGGCACAATACAACAACAACAACTATGTTCTATAAGGTCATGATGGTAGTCACTTTGGTTTTGGTTTTCTTTAGCATGTTAAATAACTACAAAATTAGAAATATTTTTTTAAAAAATACATATTTCTGAAAATTTCACCTAATTTATCTATTATTTCCTCAAAATACTGAGAATGGGTAAACGGTGGTTTTGAATATCCTATTTCATTTACTTGTTCCTTCAGTGCAAAGGAGAAATAATAATCTCGCGCATAAATGGCTACTCCTGCCTTCCAAGGATTCTTATGTGCTATAAAGCCCTTTATAATATCTGATACCCAACTGAGTACTTCCTTTTACCATTAACTCCTTAAACCATGAATATTTAACGCAAACAAAGTTTAAACCCTTGACTCTTTTCACAGTTAGTGTCTATAATCCTTTTTTCCAGACTAGGTATTTCTAAATCGTGTTAAATCTTTCATCTTCCTTCTGGTCAATTTCAAGGTTTTTATTGAATCAAATGCAATTTCTTTTTTTTTTTTTTTTTAAATACCAGCTTTTCTTTTGCTTTCAGATACTTCTACTGGCTTAGCAAGAGCTGTTAAAATTAGGTGATTATCCCATATGCAGTAAATTGATTTAAGCATTCCTTATTTTTCAGCGGCAACCTCTAAGTGTTTATTTATTTATTTGTGAAATAATTCAAAGAAATCTTAAAATACTGAAGCAAATTTTTTTTGTGGACTTAGTAAAGAAGTTCAATTTTTAACTTTTAACAAATAACCCAACCTCAACATTCAATAATCCTAAAAGATAAAATATTAATAAACAAACCTACAATTAGGTATTACAATTTCTCCTAATACATTTTAGAGGAATACACTTAAAAAGAGTATAGCTGAATTATAAATTCAGCAATTCTGTAAAGGTTTTTTTTTTCTCCCCTCCACCTTAACTAATTTTTATTTCCTATAAAGTTATAAAAGATCATGTAGCACCTTCACTATTTATCTCCCTTATATTGTAAAAACCAAAGAAATGGTAAAGAGGAAGAACAGTTAACCTCTGGTGGCCAAAGGTGCACTTGATCTGTTATTTTGTATTCTATACTCTTCAAAAGAGCAATATAAACAGAATTATTTATGCCCAGCAAAATGTTGCTTAATTACTTATGCACCACTGTTTGCTTGTATTTTAAGCTCTCTCTACCACCCACAGGCAGACGTTAAACAGCTGCTAAAAGCTAGCTTTAGTCTTGCCTGTTTGAAATTAGCATATTTGAGCTTTGAAAAAACTTTGTTACCAATTTACATATGCATAGAGACTGATATTTAGACTCACCATATGATATGTCCCTCAAGAGCTTTTCTTATTGCCTCCATCCTCAGGTCTCAACCTAGAGACTGTAAATCTAGCAGGTGATTAATTCTATACCCTTGAGAAACTAGCAATTAGCACTTGCAACCAGTAAAAAATTGTCATTTCAAAACCCTGTTTACTATGCCCATGTATTTTCTATGAACTCACAGTTAACTCTAAATAGATGTGTATGGCAATAGATCTGCAGACATTTCTGTCTCTTTATGTAAAATATAATATTGCTACCAGCTAATCAACCTATTAAATATATATAATTGGCATTCCTTTTTTAATATAAAATAGCAAGATGTAGCAAGCATGGAACCACTATACATGATGTTTTATGTTACTAAACCTTAATCAGTTCATTTCAACATGATGACTTTGTAGGGTTTACCTGTTCTGTGTCAATTCTTATCTCTGATAGCTGAAATTACCGTACTTCCAGATGTTCTTATGCATTATTGAGGTCTTCTGCAGTAGATGCTGGAAAAGGTAAGATAAGGTTTTATTTCTTTGTAGTAGTCACAACACTGAGATCAAAGACAGTAAAGTGCACTGCTTAGTATTGAAAACTATGATGAACCTAACATTTATTTTCAAGTAGCAAGCCTATCATAAAAACTACTCATCAATCTTTAGTTAACCATTTCACGTATAATCTGTCAGTCAGGCAAGGAAGTGTTTTGAAAGGTTTAAAAAATACATATTTGACTATATAATGTAAAATGTTAATTATTCATTGTACAGCGTAAGTCATAAATGGAAATATATGTTGGAAGCCCTATTCAATGAGACAGGAGTTAACACAAAAAGAAAAGCAAAAGAAAGAAGAGAAAGATACACATTAAAACTGTTTTAGAGAATAGCTTGCATTAAACAATTCACTTTATCAGGTTAAGAATCCGTTAAAGACAAATTTATGTGTGTGTGTGTGTGTGTGTATGAAGGTATATATACTCACACATGTGCACATGTATGCACGCACACACACACACATATGTATTTTTTAAATAGTTTCTGATAAAATCTGCCAGTGCTCTGCAGAGTGCTAACTGTAGTAAAAACAGAGTAATTCCATTTTCTGAAATGTTTTCAGTTCAGTTCAAGGGAAAGAAGATATGTGAAAATAGCTAGCATGCATGCTACCCGCAGTTTGTTAACTTACTATAACCAAAACATTTCATTCTGAATTATATATTGCACATTTTTATGATTACAAGAGTAAAAAGAAAAAAAAATGCCACGGAGAATATCTTGATCTATAACTTGAGCAATCTTCAGTTAATAGACAGCATTACATTAAAAAGAGACACTAAAAATCCAAAAATTATATGCAGGAAAAATTTAGTTCCTAGTATTAGAACACCAAGGACAGTGGACCTGCTTTATCCACAAGTGCAAAGTTAAGAGCAAATGAGGAAATGATTTGTAGAAAAGTGAACCTTATTCTCTCCATTTGCACAGTCATTAGAGAGTGTACTAAAAAAGCCTGCTAGACTTCCTACTAATTACATCATGGAATCATCATACTGTTAAAATCAGTTGCAGGGCACTTGTACACAACTAAATCCCTGCTTCTAATTACTATTTTAGTCTCCTTTTCCTTGTGACATGTTGGTGATAGATCATTATTTTTTCAGCAATTTGTTCGCATTTATATGCAATATAATTGGATCTGATTAATTATTATGATTAATGACTGCAGAATTTCCTTGCAAAGCTATTAATACTGGTAGTATCAAATGAAAGACGTGGACAAATTAAAGCCAATGGATTCCTGTTGCTCATACGCCTGGGCTAAAGTAACCCTTTGCTGTTCCCTGCTCCACAGCAAACAGAAAGTGACTGCAAACGTGAGCTCTTTCAATGGCTATGAGAAGTCCATAATGTATGAAGTGTTTAGAATGCTTTTAGGCTTATTTAGGAACATTGTAAATGAGAAATCTAGCAGTCCATGTGCAAAAGGAGCTCATAGTGTTATTGATTTAGAGTCTTAAGGAAATGTGTAGCATTAAAAATATGTAGAAAGCTATTAAGAAATAATTGTCTTGAAGGATATTTATAATTTTTCCATTTTCCTCAACAAATGTGATATAAGGCACTTAGTTAACTTCTATTAAATGTCAGATTACAAAATTTCTAAAGGACATATTCATGTAGAGTGTGTTTTGTATTTTAAATTATACTCTGGCTTAGAAGTAGGATATTACATGTAAAAAAAGCAAACAACGACTGAGTAGCTTAGGGGATCGACTTTCCTGTTACCTCTGGGACCTGACTTTAAATCTGGCTTTGAGCAAACTGAAGAAAAATCATTTCAATCTAATGGCAGCAGCAAAAAAAAAAAAAAAAAAAAAGTCAGGTAGTTGGAGTTCGTTGAAGGTGGCAGCAAGCATTTTGCTTTATGAAGTGTCCAGAATTCTGGGGTTTAAATGAAAGATTTGGATGTGGAGGATGCATGCCTGATTATAAATTGTAAAACACAAAAGATGTTGAGTATCATTTGCATGTGTCATAAACAGTACCAGCCCTGCTTATAGTGTGAGTCTTAACAGCGGGGTATGAAGCTGAGAAAACGGATTCATTCTGTCTGACCCCAATTGGTAGCAGTGCCGACATTAGAGTCATGATTCTCGAAAGATTCAAAGTACAGTTTTTTAGTTAAAATGAATAAAAGGTATCTGAAAAATTTCAATGGAAGATGCAGTACCTTTAAAAAAAAATTTTAAAAAATGCCTCATAGCTAATCCAATATACAAATAAAAAGAGCTGAATTTGTTTTATAAACAGCTGCAGTTTTCCTTTGATGATTTAAATTAAATTAAGCTCACCAAAAGGAGAAATAAAGACTAGAGAAATCATTGTGTTCAGGTAATTAACAAAACCTCTAAAACACATATGACTCTTAGTCCTTTTAGTTTTATCAAAGAGTGTGGATTCCTGTGAAGTTTTCACATGATTATTGGTATTGAAATGTAAAATTCTTCATTCAATTTCACACAATTTATAAGGTATTTGGTATCTGTATGTTTACTGTAGGAATGATTAAGACAAATGCAGAAACATTATGCAAAAATCTTCTTCTAGCCTACACTAGAACAAGTAGTTTGGCCTACCAGAGTTCTTAAACAGCATCTCCTCCCTCCTCGCCACCGAATGACTCTGTATAAATTATTTATATGAGGGATAATGCTAGGTTTTCTTCAGAAAGTAGAAGAAAAAATGGGACTAATGTGAAGATCAACACTGAAGCTGTTTTCATGGGCTACTTATAAACTATGTACATGGCAATTATTTTAGAAATTAGGGCAGGCTTTTACTCCAGGTGAGAGGAGGAAGCTGTTGTGAAAGCCAGGAATCCTGCTGAAGGATTTCATTTCTTTTCTAGGTAAGCATCATCACCCAGGACAGAAAGGGTGCTCACACACCTGATTAATAATGTTGGGTATTCACAGTTGCTAATATGAGAAAGGTAATGAAACCATTATTAACAGAGCTATTAATGACATTATTAAATATACCATGTATAAATGACCATTAAGAAAATTGGTTTTGAAGCATATTTTGTTGGAAAATGCAATATAAAGCAAATAAAATCATGCACCGTCTGAGACACAAATAAAAATAGTACTAGGCAATGGGTGTTTGCAATTTGAGTAGATGACTTATCTGTCACTCCAAAAGAACATCCTTCAGTTCATATCTTATGTTTGATTTCGAATAGTCAATTTTGGATTTAAAGAAAAAAATTCTTAACTTGTTAATGACTATACTGCCTTGCAGCAATATTCATCCAAGTGTTTTACAGGGGAGTCTTCATACTTGAAAGGAGCTCTGGGGTGCTGTGATTAAGGCATTGGGCTGCTAACCAAAAGGTCAGCAGTTTGAACTCACCAGCCACTCTGTGGGAGAAGATGAGGCACTCTGCTTCTGTAAAGATTTACAGCCTGGAAACATTATAGGGGGTCATCATGAGTCAGAATCGACTCAATGGC
>NW_006921671.1:1286259-1291748 GCF_000298275.1 Orycteropus afer afer
TAAGGCATTGCCATATTGCTTTCCACAGTGGTTGTGTCACTTCACAGTCACACAAGCAGTGTATGAGAGTCCCAATCTCTCCACATCCCCACCAGCATTTGTTATTTTCTGTCTCATTGAACCTTACCATCAGTGCTGGGGTGAGATGGTATATCTCATTGATGTTTTGATTTACATCTCTCTGATGGCCAATGATTGTGAACATCTTTTCATGTATTAGCTGACCACCTGAATATCCTCCTTGGTGAAGTGTCTATTTATGTCTTCTGCCCATTTTTCAATTGAATTTTTAATTCTTTTGATGTTGAGGAGTTGGAGTTTTCCATCAATCTTAGAGATAAGTCCCTTGCCAGATATGTAATTATCAGCAAATATGAATTTGTTGCTGTCCATTTTGTCATGTGCTTTTTCATTGTGTCACTTTCTATGTTCCATAAAATTTTCAATGCTGAGTTCGTTTTGTTTATGAATCATGTTATCACTTCCTTTATTGTTATTGCTTTAGTATTTGCTGAATATTTATGCTGGTCCTCTTTTTTATTTTGATGTGAAGGTTTATAATTTTTTTGAGGTTACCCTGTGATTTATAGCTTTCTTCCCAAGTTTTGAACATTTCCTTCTATCTTGTAGTTGTCTTGACTTCCCTACCATCTAGAAGTTCTGTAACGACACAGATTTTTTTCCCTCTTTTTGGTTTGTAATTGTCCTCATTTGTCAGTTGGTGTCTCTGGTTCCCTGTTTACAATCTTGTAGGCTTATTTACTTTGGATACTTCCATAGCTGGTTGGGTTTCTGGGTTATATCATCACGTATGTTATTGGTCAGTTGTTAGGTGTTGTTGCTTTTCTGTGCAAAGGGCTTCCTTTAGTATCTCTTGTAAGGTTGGTCTGGTTTTAACAAATTCCCTTAATTTCTGCTTATCTGGAAATCTCCTAATTTCACCCTCATATTTAAGGGACAATTTTGCTGGGTACATAATTCTTGGGTGGAAATTTTTCTCTTTCAGGGTTTTATATATACCACCCTACAGTCTTCTCACCTACATGGTTTCTGTAGAGAAATCCAAGCTTAGTCTTATTGGTTTCCCCTTGTGGGTAACTTTACATTTTCCCTGTGCTGCTCTCATGATTCTTTCTTTGTCTTTGGTTTTGGTGAGTTTGATGACGATATGTCTTGGTGTTCACCTTTTGGGGTCTATCTTTTTTGGGGTTTGTTGGACTTCCTGAATGGATATATTCTCATCTTTCATAATATCAGAGAAATTCTCCTCCAACAAATCTTGGACAATTTTCTCAGTGGTTTCATTTTTCTCTTCCTGTTCTGGAATTCCAATGACACATAAGTTATTCCTTTTGATGGTATCCCACATGAACCTTAGGCTTTCTTTCTTTTGTTTTGATCTTTTTTTCTGATTGATCCCTTTCCAAAGAAGTATTCAGGTATTTTTCTTCTGTCTCATTAATTCTGTCTCCTATCACATCAATTCTTCTCCTTTGCCCTTCCAATGTGTTATCTATTTCTGACAATTTAGTATTAATCTTTTGGATTGCTATCTGTAGATTTAGAATAATTTCTAATTTTTCATTTAATGTGTCATTTTGTTCCTGTATTTTCTTCCAAAATTCGTCTAGGGTTTTGTCTGTGTTTTCCTTGGTCTGTCTCTCAATCCTTTGAAGATACCTAAATATAATTCTTTTGAATTCCTTATCAGGGACTTCCAGTGTTGTGTCTTCCGCAGGGATGTGTTTTGGGTCTGTATCCTGGTCCCTTGTTTCTCCTGCTTTATCTTGCTTCTTTGTGTGGACTGTGTTGCTCTGTTGTTTCTGAGGCATTGTGATGTTTTTGTGTTTATATTTAATTGGTTATTATATGTTGGAGTGACTTACCCACAATTTTTGTTTTCTTTGTTTTGTTTGTATGTTATTTATACAGGCAGGGTACTGTGCTGTGCTCCTCTATTCACTAGTTGAAAGCACTTATACATTCACCACCTGTCTCCTTTCCTTTGTCAGCCTCTCGTATGTCCTTGCTGACCCTGGCAAACAAAGCCTGTTCTTAGGTCCCTTAGAATCCAAATGAGAATGCTATCACTTTAAAATCCAAAATGGTTGCCACTTGTAAACATTCAAAATGGCTGTGCCTTTGGTCACTTTAAATATCAAAATGGCTGCCACATGTAAACAATCAAAATGGCTGCACCCTCCAGACAGCAGAGAGTCCACAGCTCAGGTTGCCTTCCTCTTTGCTGTTTCCCTTCCTAGTCATAGGTTACCAGAGCAGTTGTCCCTGGAGCCCTTGGTGACTGGGTTTTAACAAATCTTTAGGTCAATTCTCAGGTCCCAACACCACTTGGAAATATTCAGGCTGTTGGTCTCGTCAGAGTAGCTGACAGTCCGCAGCTCTGACCATCTCTGTACTCATTGTTTTTTGTTCAGGTTTTTCCACTAGTTGATGCCTAATCCACTTCTGTATAGTTCCTTTCAAAGCTCAGGTTTCCAGGATTATCTTCCTTATCTCTGTCAATTGGTTTTTCTTTTCTCTGTTGAAGAGGGTCTGTGTCGCTTGGCTGCCTATTCCTCTATCTTACTGGAAGTCCTCACAAGTAAAATCTTAATGAAGATAATTCAAAAATGGTTGCAACAGTATATTGACAGAGAGCTTCCAGAAATGCAAGCTGGATTCAGAAGAGGATGAGGAATGAGGGATATCATTGCTGATGTCCGATGGGTCTTGGCTCAAAGCAAAGAATACCAGAAAGATGTTTCCTTGTGCTTTATTGACTATGTGAAAGCATTTGATTGTGTGCATCATAACATATTGTGGAAAACATTGAGAAGAATGGGAATTCCAGAACACTTAATTGGAATCATGAGGAACCTGTACATAGACCAGGAGGCTATTGTTCAAACACAACAAAGGGATACTGCATGGTTTAAAATAAGGAAGAGATTGTGTCAGGGTTGTAGCCTTTCACCATACTTACTCAATCTGTATGCAGAACAAATAATCCAAGAACCTGGACTATATGAAGAAGAATATGGCATCAGGATTGGAGGAAGAATCATTAACAATCTGCAATACTCTGATGACACAACTTTGCTTGCTGAAAGTGAGGATGACTTGAAGTACTTACTGATGAAGATTGCAGAATACAGTCTGTAGTATGGATTACATCTCAATATAAAGAAAACAAAAATTTTCACAACTGGTCTTATAAGCAACATCATGATAAAAGGAGAAAAGATTGAAATTGTCAAAGACTTCACATTGCTTGCTTCTACAATCGACACCAATGGAAGCAGCAGTCAGGATGTGAGACGATGTATAGCACTGGGCAAATTGGCTGCAAAGGACCTCTTTCAAGTGCTGAAGAGCAAAGATGTGTCCTTGAGGACTAAGGTGCGCCTGACATAAGCCATGGTATTTTTAATCACCTCATATGCATGTGAGAGTTGGACAACGAATAAGAAAGACCAAAGAAGAATTGCTGCTTTTGAGCTGTGGTGCTGGTGAAGAATGCTGGAAGTACTATGGACTGACAAAAGAACTAACAGGTCTGTCCTGGAGGAAGTGCAGTCAGAAAGCTCCTTGGAGGTGAGAATGGCCAGACTTTGTCTCACATACTTTGGTCATGTTTTCAGAAGGGATCATTCCTTGGAGAAGGATGTCATGCTTGGTAAGGTGGAGGGTCGACAAAAGAGGGGAAGGCTCTCAATGAGACAGATTGACACAGTGGCAGCAGCGATGGGCTCAAGTATAACAATGATCATGGAGCTGGCTCAGGACCTAGTCGTGTTTCATTCTGCTGTGCATAGGGTCACTATGAGTTGGAGGTGACTCGATGGCACCTAACCACAACAACAACTCCAAGAATCCATGCAGACAAGGAAGACTATGAGAAGACTCGTAAACCCAAGGCAGACAAATGATTAGAAACTCTTCCACCACAAATGGAATTAAATTGCTGTGTCAGAGTACTGGTACCTCTCCTACAAATATCAAGTCTGAATTCTCCAACATATAACTGTCCTATAAAGTATAGGTCAAGGAATGGCTAAATATAATGCAATTAATGGGGCTGCCAATAAGTTGGCCACTGATTCATAGTGACCCCCCCATGCACAATAGGATTGGACAGTTCTTATTGATAGAAATGGCATTGTATATTTGTAGAAGGAGATAACCAGGCCTTTCTTCCTAGTCTGTTTTAATCTGGCGCTCTGCTGGAGCCCATTCAATATCATAGCAGCATACAAGTCTCCACTGCTAGTTGGCTGTACTTGAGGCAATTTGGTCAGGAATAAAACCTAGGTCTCCCACATGGAAGCCATGAATTCTACCACTGAATCACCACAGCCATCCACCTAGCTTGAGTCATGACTTCTGTTAGGCCTTTTTACTGCAAAATAGGCAATGTAAGATAATAGATGACTGCTTAGTTTTCTATGGAGTCATCACCACACCTACTTAGTGATTGATACAGTTTTTGACAATATCAGCATAAGACGTTACATTTAAAGTTTTAGATTACTTACAGTCAATTTAGTTGACACCCATCATTTTGTGGATGGGAAACCAAGATTCAGAGAAGTTCATTTGCTCCATGTCATGATTTTAATAAATGATAGAGTTCAAAAGAGAATCTAGGTCTCTTGGCACTAAATCTACAAACCTTTGCAGTATACTACACAGTTGCTAGTATATTAAAATATAAAACATTTAGGTCTACATTTTCTTTTATTCAGACTTTAGCCAGTAAGAATTCCCTTGGATATTAGTATTTTTCATCTGAGTAACCTATATTCTGGCCATACCTAAAGCACATACTTTGCAACTATTTCTCAAAAAATTAAATTGAAATGGGAAACAATCTAAACAGCCATCTATAAGGAATTAATAACTTATCATATATTCATACAATAAGATATTGTTAGGCCATTTGAAAGAATGTGGTAACTCATTTTTTAATATCCTAGCATGAAAAATTAAAAAAGATTTAGTTAAAATGGTCTTCTTTTTGGAAATCCTTTGGTCAAATATATAAGAACTACCCTAATATATCTATGGAATGATCTCATTTTAAAATTCTACTTTTGGTTATACAATCTATATTTGGTACATAAACAAAAATTTGTTTAATAGTGGGTATCTTGGGGAATAGGAATGAGAGGGAGAATTTCATGATATACTACATATATTTCTGGGATTTTTTTTTAACAAGGATATATTTGCTTTTATAGAGAAAAATTAGAAGATAAAGATGAGGAAATTACATAAAATGAAATGCTAAATTTTATAGGCTATGTAGTATTTGTAGTTGTTAGGTGCCGTCAAGTCGTTTCCAACTCATAGTGACCCCATGCACAGCAGAATGAAACACTGCCTGATCCCGTGCCAGCTCCATGATCCCTGCTATACTTGAGCCCATCATCGCAGTCACCATGTCAATCCATCTCATTGAAGTCCTCCCCCTCTTTTGTCGACCCTCC
>NW_006921671.1:1294226-1331141 GCF_000298275.1 Orycteropus afer afer
GGATGTCTGCAGCTCTTTTTCTTCAATTTGAGTGTTGCCACATCAGCAAATGACATTCTCGAAAGCTTTACCTTATCTATAGAAGTAAGGCTGGGTTTACTCAGATGATGCAGCTCTTTCCCAGTCCTATTTTGAGAGCCTTTTAACCTAACAAGACTATTCATAAAGTTGCGCGGTAATGTATCAAACAGTGTTCCTTTGCTATTCATAAGGTTTTCCCTGGTCAATTATTTGAGAAGTGGACAGCCTCTTCCTTCTTTCTAGTCTGTCTCAGTCTGTAAGCTGGGCTGATACCTGTGCACCTTGTGCATCCCACTGGGTTAGATACACCAGTGGCTCAGCCTGAAAACTCACATCAACACTTCACCATGGTAGGGGAAACCGACAGACAAGTTTACATCCCTGTTGGAAACCTCTTGTATCACCCTTCCCTGGGTCCCTGCAGCTGACTTCTCCTCTGTCCAGATTCCTAGGCCTTTTAATCTCCTTTCTCCCGCTCTCCTGCCCTGCTGCTTTGGGTGTGCCTGAGTTCCTCACCCCAATTGGGTCCCTGCAGCTGACTGCAGGTCCTGGCTTTTTTATCCCCTTTCTCCCATTCTCCTGCCCTTCTGCTTTGGGCATGCCTGATTTCCCTCTCCTCACCCGGATCCCTGGCTGACTACCAGTCCATTTCAGCTCACTAATGCCGAGGATATGTAATAAATATGTAATAAATGTAGTATAGATAAATTCTCTGCATTTGTTTTCCCCTAAAATTTTATAACATTTCTGAGGTACAAACATTTTTTGGTATGTAAAGTGTTTAATGATTTTCTGTTGGCATAGTGCTTAAGGCATTTAACTGCTAACCAGAAGGCTGGCTGTTCAAATCCACCAGCCACTCCACAGAAGGAAGATTGGGCAATCTACTTCTGTAGAGATGCTGCCTTGGAAACCCAAGGAGGCATTGCTAGGAGTCAGATCTGACTCCGCGGCAGTGAGTTCTATTTATTTATTTTTATTTATTTTATTTATTTTTTTTTAGTGTATGGTTATAAAATAGCAAGTGTGGAGTCTTGCAATTTTGTTAAATAACAATAGATGATTATTCTGTTTTATTGTAGTAAATACAGTGCTGTTTTTTGCAGAGAAATTGTTAGTACAAAGAAACCAATTGAGGTTTTTTGTAATTGTTCAATATCACTTCCAGGGATGTTAGTGCACATCTCTTAGCTTAAAGCTTCAAAAGACAAAGCAATATAGTTTTCTGGCAACTGTCAATGTCTCTGCTCTACATATTCAACGTATAATATTTCAGCTCCTCAGTTTTCTACAAATACAGTCAATTCTTGGAAGGAATGATGAAAGCTCATGTGGATTTAGTAAAATAATATTTATTAGGAATTTGGAACTCCTCAGAATAAGACATTCTATAATTATTATTTTGAAGAGCCCCAGAATTGCTTTGACTATTTAGTGTGCAAAATAAAGTTTATCAGAACATCTATTTTTGAACTCCCTTCTTCTACAAAGTCTATTTTAGCTAACATGTTTTTATGGACAATCTTAATATGTCATGCTACTTCTGCTAAAATCTCGATTTAAAAACCAAAGTAGATTCACATTGTTATAATAACTCAGAATACACATAACATTTTTTTTTTGTAAATAAAAATAACTGAAGTAAAATTTATGCCTGAAAGCAAAAGATAACTACTAATGAAAGGAGAGATGTTGCTTTCTAAATATGAATACTGATGGTAAGAAGCAAAAGAAAGTGAGGGTCTTTATACTTTTATTTTAGGAAAAAATGAAATGATTTTAAATTTAACATTTCTGGTACCATGGTGCCTAAGGCACTTGACTGCTAACAGAAGGCTGGCAGTTCAAACCCACCAGCCACTCCTCAGAAGGAAGATTGGGCAATCTACTTCCATAATGATACCACCTCAGAAACCCAAGGAAGGGTCTCTATGAGTCGGGTCTGACTGGATGGCCCATAACAACAACAACAACATATTAGTAACACCTTCCTCTTGAGTACTCAGGCTTTGTCTAAGTATTTTACAATAAAAAGGACAGTTTTGTTTTATTTCTAATGAAACTTTCTGCAGAGAGGTTTGGTTGCTTCTCCAAATCACAAAACAAGAAAGTAGAAAAGCAAGTGGAGGTTCTAAGTACAGCAGATGCATTGTTAAGGTACTATAAAAGCAGTCTCCAGTTTAGGAACTAGTTCTAGCCTAAGTCTGTCTTTCAGTCTAATTTATACACATGTAGAAACAGTTTGGTATGGTTCATATCTAATGTCAGTCAAATGTTTACCTTAGTATGTATACAGTATATAGTATACTTTCCTTTGCGTAAAGAAAAAATTAAAACACATCCAGATACACTAAAACATCTTTATCTGAATAATACAGTAAAAAAAATAAAAACATTTTGATGTATGTTGCAAAGTAGTACCCATTTGTTATTACCAATGTACGTACCTCAAATTTTTAGCATAACAGACATTAGGGAGGTTGGTTCATAGCTATGCGTTGTGCCTAAGTCTGACATTCATAACCCGGGGACTACCTCTACACCTTCGCTTTGAATTAGCATTTGTTTTAATGTTTTAAGTTCCAGCATTTTAGATAAAAATCTAACAGAAAGGGTACATGTCTTTTGATCAAGTTATGCAAAATGATTGCCAGTTTCAAAGAAATTGTACTAAGTATAGTTTCAAAACATGGCTGATGATATGTAACAAAAATGAATCAGATCAGCAATAATATTAATAGCCAGATATGTGTTCCTAGATATTCTTGTTTCTAAAATAGTTTTTAATTCCAGAAGTAAACATATTCAGAATGATAAACATGCATTAGAAATTGAAGTTTCTAAATCAAATGATTGGAATGAAATAATTTGAATATCAAAAAAGAAGGTTAAATTGCACACCATTGTCAAAGAGGCCTACACTACAACTCCTAAATATGGGAAAACCACATATTAAGATATCACAAAGATAATCCACTAATGATAATCTTCAGTGATGTTGTGGCTTTGCAAGTATACTGCTTGTATTCATATTTGGGGAAAGAATCGTGATTTGCCATTTTACTATAACATCAGTTGCCCTGAATTCCAGTTCTATTGTTGTGGAAGTATTTCTTTAAGTTGTTTTACTATGAGAGAAAGTTTCTTTGTCATTTATAAGTGTGTTAAGATACTCAAGTATGTTGTGTTAGGTCAAATACAGCAGAAATCAGTTTATCCACTACTGTCAGAGAGCATTGCTGCAGAGAAATTGGAAAACAACAGAGATGGTTAAGTGAGGAACCTGGAAGACATAGAGGTGGAGGAGGTAGAGAGAAAAAAGAATAGGTAAATAACATCTAGATGTGAATAAGAAGTAAACTATTTTATTAATGGAAGTCCCAGCAATGAGAACATCTTGATAATAGAATCAAGAGCAATATCACATGAACGGTCAAATGCAAACAAATAGTTCGTCATCAGGACCAACATTAACTTCACATATTTTTCAAGACTGAAAATGAAATTCATGCAAACAAAACATGAAAATTTCTCAAATATCCACCTGCGTTTCTGGTGAATGATTTGCCCATTTTATAAACCAAGAATCTGATCACTTTGCTCTGAATCACAGCAAAAACATGTCCCTCAAGTGACTGCAAGATTATTTGGGTGTTAAGAAATACCTGCTATTTTTCAAAGTAAAGTAAAAGAATTAAAACTGAATCCTGATTTCCAAAAAACCAGAGTTTAAACTCAGTTTATTCATGTACGTGGATGTGTGCATATGTGAAGGTCCTACAACTTAGAGTCATTGGTGAAACATTGACCAGCACATGCCCACCATCCCTTCCCTGAGGCACAAGTGGTTTGCACTTCTATACTACGCAAGCCTGGTCCACCCACCCAGTCATCCATGCACCCTCACCACAGCCATCCAGCAACCAAGGATTCATACATAGTGCCTCCCCAGCAACTGGTGAGAACACTCCTTATGCTCATAACTCAGTGACCAGCTGAGCAGACAAATCATCTCATCAGCAATGCTAGTCACATCCTGATGGTCACCATCTGTACTTCTGTCAAACAATGAGTAGGAGAACTTGATGCTCATATCCAACATCCACCCAGCTACAACATTACACACCATACACCAAAACAGTTCCTGCAGGCTCTCTGCACTTGCACTGAAACCCCTTGATATCCCACCATCTACTGAGATAGCAATTCATACACACACAGTGGGGCTACCTTGTCCATTTGGGGTAGTACTCCCTCACACCAGATATGGAGATGTCCTGCCCTGACTTCCAGAGAATGTACTAGCTACTAGCACCAACCCAGAAAGAAAGGCTGTGGAGGGGCTCTAATCACCCAACACTAGTCACCTTATATCAGAGAAAGAACAAGCTCTCCCACCTCCCTTCAATCCTGTAAAGGGAAACATCTGAGCCTAACCACAGAGGACTCACACATGCATGAGATCCACCATACCCACTACTTAGAGGAAATCACACCCAACCAACAGACACCACCAAAGTCACATGTACACAGAATGAGAAAACAATTGAAAGAATACAAAGGAGAGAAGATATTCTAAACAGAAAGTGAAAAAACAAAGTTCTTGTTACATTAAAGAAATTTTTAAAAAATCAGCACAAAACAAACTTACATACAATCAATAAAGAAATGCATAAATAAATAAACAAACACTTTAATGCCTAGGAGAGAACAGATAATAACAAATATGAACAAACAGGATAAGATGGCTCAAGCAAATTAGCAAAATAAAGGGGCAAAAAACTTTATCAGGAAGAAAGGGTAATAGCATTACCTGATAAGGAATTCAAAAGACATATATATAACATCAAAAGAGCGCTAGTGGTGTAGTGGGTGGCGTTTGGCTGCTTACAAGAAGGTTCAAATCCACCAGCTGCTCTGTGGAAGGAAGATGAAGCAATCCACTTCCATAAAGATTTACAGCCTAGAAAGCCCAATGGAGGTCACTATGAGTCATAACTGAGTAGAAGGCAGTGGGTTTGGTTAGGGTTTTGATATATAAGATCATCAAAGAGATTAAGGAAATTAAAGACAAAACCCTAGAATTCAGAAAAAAAATACGAGAACAAAAAGACAAAAGAAATAGACAATTAGAAACCATATAAAAACAACTAGAAATCTAGAATATTAACAATAAAATGTCAGATATAGATAGTTCAATGGAAGGCCATAGACCTAGAATTGAATTAATGGAAAAAAGAATCAGTGAAATAGAGGATAAATCTTTTGATACTCATTTGTTTAAGAAACAGAAAAAAAGAATGAAGAAAGCCTAAGAGTTATTTTGACACTATCAAAGGGAATAATTTACATACAACAGGAATTCCAGAAGAGGAGGGGGGAATAAAAGTACAGAGAGACTATTTCATGATTTATTGCAAATAAGAAAAGTTCCCTAATATCATTGAAAATAGTTTCCACCTCAGAATTTCAGTGAGCTCCATACAGGATAGAAACCTCAAAAGAAAGTCAGTAAGATATATCATAATCTAACTTTCCAAAACCAAAGACAAAGGAAGAATTTTGACAGTAGCTCATGAAAAACAATGCATTACCTACAAAGGGGCACTAATGAGATAGTGCTGATTTCTCAGCAGAAACAATGCAAGAGAAAAGGCAATGGGATGACATATATGAAACTCTGAAAGAAAAGAATTACCAACCAAAAATCATATATACAGCAAAACTGTCTTCCATATATGATGGAAAAAACTAAGACATTCCCAGAAAGAAACAAAATTAAAAGAATATGTAAATACTAGACAAAATTACATGAAATATTAAAAGGAGTACTACTGGCAAGGAACCAAAAACATCAGACAACAACCTGAGATTTAGACACATGACAGCATGACTCAAATACCAACCCAGATAAAGAATTATCATGAGGAAAATAAAGCTGAAACTGAAAACAGGGAACTAGGAATGTCAATTTTTCAATGAAAACAACTTGATAACAGAAGGAATAAATGATGTTGTTATAGAACTTCCATATGGACAAGAAATCAAGGCATATGAAAGTATAACAGATTGTTTTAAACTTAGGAAGATAAAGGTAAATATCAGAGTAACCACAAACAAAATTAATAAATCTACTCACCAAAGTAAGAGTCAGTGAACACAAAACCAACAATGAAGAATATGAAAAGAAAGCCCATAAACAAAAAGAACTGAGCACAGAAAATTAAGATGAACAAAGAAACCACTAACACTACAAAAAAATTTTAAAGCCTAACAAAATGGCAACAGATAATTCATACTTCTTGATAATTACATTGAAAGTAAATAGTTTAAATGCACTTGTCAAGAGACAAAGAATAGTGGAATGGACTAAAACTCATGACTCATCAATATGTTGCCTACTAGAGACATGCCTTTAGACAGGAAGACATAAACAGGTTAAAAGTTGAAAAACAAAAAAATATATCAAGCAAACTCTAACCAAAAGAAGGCAGGAGTAGCAATAATGATCTCTGATAACATAGATTTTTAAATCAAAATCCATGACAAGAGACAAGGAAGGGCCTCATTTAACGATTAAAGGACCAATCAACCAAGAGAACATAACCATAATAAATATTATGTGCCTGTTACAGGAATTTTCCAAGGATGTTAATACTTCCTTCTGAGTAGGTAGCATAAATCAAAAATAAAATACCCCTGAGGCGTAGGCAGGGACATGAACGTTTATTCAGAATAGACACAAAAAGAATCAAGAGAGAGGATTTAAAAGCTAAAGAAACAAGCTTACAGATGTTGCTAGCAATTCAGTGTCCAGCAGCAGCAGGCTGGAATGGATCCAAGATGACCGCTAACCCCCTCCCACTTTGCAGGGTACTTATACCTGAATTTGAAGAATTGGGAATGGAGGCAATGTGACTGGGTTCAGACTTGGTGGTACTGGACCCCAATCAGGAGGAGGCCCCAGGCGGTCCCCTAAGACCACCACCTGTGTGTACTCTGATAAGATTCTGCCATTAGCAAGCTTTATGGCTTAAAACTATGCTAAGGACAGGTTAATATATTATAGGGAAGGTAGTTAATACCTGACAGGGCAGATCAGGGGAATATGTGACAAGGAGGGAGTGGGGAAATGGCTTGTAGTTCTTACAAGTGTGGCTAAACAAGAAGGAATCTGAGTGCTATTTTAGGTGGTTGCAGTTACCTACCATACGGTGCCCAAGGACAAAACTCCAAAATACATGAAACAAACTCTAACAAAATTAAAAAAGAGCAATAAACAGCTCTATTAAAGCATGTCTGGGAGCTCTGGTAGCCTAGTGCCTAAGCCACTTGACTGCTAACCAGAAGGCTGGTGGTTCAAACCCACCAGCCACTCCTCAGAAGGAAGATAGGGCAATCTACTTCCGTAGTGATACTGCCTCAGAAACCCAAGGAGGGGTCACTATGAGTCAGGTCCAAGTGGATGGCACATAACAACAGCAACAACAATAACATGTTTATGCCAAGAAATTTGGAAGACAGTTGTCTGGCCAACTGACTAGAGAGATCTACATTTGTACCCGTTCCAAAGAAAAGTGATCTCACAAAATGTGGAAATTAGTAAACAATATCATTAATTTCACATGCAATAAAATCTTACTGAAGATAATTCAAAAATGCTTTTAGCAGTATATTGACAAGGAACTTCCAGAAATGCAAGCTAGATTCAAAAGAGGACTTGGAATGAGGGATATCATTGCTGAAGTCACATAGATATTGACTAAAAGCAAAGAATACCAGAAAGATGTTTGCTTGTGTTTCATTGACTATGCAAAAGCATTCAATTGTGTGGAACATAACAAATTATGGGTAACATTGAGAAGAATGGAAATTCCTGAACACTTAATTGTGCTCATTAGGAGTCTGTACATAGACCAAGAGGCTACAGTTTGAACAGAGCAAAGGGATACTGCATGGTTTAAAATCAGGAAGGGAGTGTGTCAAGGTTGTATCTTTCACCATACTTATTCAATCTGTATGCTGAGCAAATAATCCGAGAAAATGGACTATAGGAAGAAGATTGTAGTATCAGATTTTGAGGAAGACTAATTGACAACCTATGATAAACAGACGACAGAACTTTGCTTGCTGAAAAAGACCTCTTTAATGCACTGAGGAGCAAAGATGTCTCTTTGAAGACTAAGGTGCGCCTAACCCAAACCATAATATGTTCAGTCCCCTCATATGCATGTGAAAGCTGGTCAATGAATAAGGAAGATTGAAGAAGACTTGATGCTTTTGAGGTGTGGTGTTGGCGAAGAATACTACAAGTACCATGGACTGCCAAAAGAACTAACAAATCTGTCCTGAAAAAAGTGCAGCTGGAATGTTCATTAGAAGTAAGAATGGCCATACAGGGAATCACCTCCTTTGGTCATGTTGTCAGAAGGGACCATTCCCTGGAGAAGACTATCGTGCTTGGTAAAGTGGAAGGTCAATGAAAAATGGGAAACCTCTCAATGAGATGGATTGACACAATGGCTGCAAAGATGGGCTCAGGTATAGCAAAGATTGTGAGGTTGGCTCAGGACTGGGCAGTATTTCATTCTATTGCACATGAGGTTGCTATGAGTCATAGCCAACTCAGTGGCACCTAACAACAACAACACAATAATAGTAGGAAACATAAAATTTTTGATGATGGATAGAAATTCAACAAAGATACAGAAGATCTGAATGACATTATCAACTTACACAACCTTATAGACATGTACAGAACATACCACTCACTAGCATCACAGTACGTATTCTTCCCCAATGCACATAGATCATTCTCTAGAATAGACCATACATTAAGCCACAAAGCAAGCCTCGGTAAATTAAAAACACCAAAATAATACAAAGCATCTTCTTTGATCATAACACTATAAAACTAGAAATCAATAACTGAAAGAACAAGGGAAGAGATTAAATATATGAAATCACCTGATATTAGTTAGCCATTTGTTTGATTTTTAAAGTGGCCAGAGGGTGACTAGGTAAGGCTGCAAGGCTCCTCCCATCCTGAAGTCTGCAGTGGTCTCTGTTGTGGTCCTGTTCAGAGGAGATTTTCAGACAGTCTAGCTGCTCCTTCCAGTGACTTAATCACTGTGTTTCCTTAGATTGCCACCAGTGTGATGCCACAATAGAGAATGAAGTCTCCATGGATTCCCTGTTTTCTTTTCTCCTAATTAAGGACAAAAATGGCAGATGGGTTGAAGCTCAGAAGCCACCTTCATACAGACTTCATCCACAGTACCACAGAAGGGAAGTCAGCATTAAAGTGGCAACCTGAAAGCCTTGTGTCTAGCAGACCCCATGCAAGGCAGAGAGTATTGGCGGTGCAGAACCTGCATTACTAAATAACACCTTATTCAAAAACTATTAGGTAATGGTAGAAAATTTAAAGTTTTTAGAATCAAATGAGAATGAAAACACAATATATCAAAATCATTAGGATACAAGCAGTGCTCAGAGAAAGCAAAAATAGTAATAAGGCATATATTTAAAAAGAAGAAAGCTTAACCCTAAAACTCAAACAGGTAGAAAAGGAACAGCAAAAGAAGTACACAGTCACCAGAAAAAAGTAAATAATAAAAATTAGAGGTGAAATAAAAAACAGAAAATCAATAGAAAGAACAACAAGACTAGGAGTTGGTTCTTTGAGAGGATTAATAATATTGACAAAGCACTAGTCAAATTGGTAATGGGAAAAAAAATGAGAAGTCAGTGACCAAAATAATAAATGAGATAGGTAGCATTACAACATAACCAATGGAGCTATAAAGGCTCATTACAGAATATTATGAAAAAATATTCCAACAAATTTGAAAACAGAAGAAATGGAACAATTGATAGAAACACACTACCTACCTAAACTAACACAAACAGAGGTAGAATATTTAAATAGATTCATCACAAAAAAGAGAAATTGAAGAGGTTATTAAAAAAAAAAAAAAAAAAAAAACATCCCAACAACAAAAAGTCCTGGTCCAGATGGCTTTACTAAAGAATTCTACAAAATATTCAGAGAAGAATTGGTATCAATTCTATCAATTCTACTCATACTATTCCAGAATATATTAAAGGAACTCCTTCTAAGAAGAAGCTTAACACTGACACCAAAGCCAAACAAAGACACTACTGAAAAAAAAAAATTACAGACTAATATCCTTCATGAATATACATGTAAAATTCTCAATAAAGTTCTGTTGTTGTTGTTATGTGCCGTCGAGTCAGACCCGACTCCTAGTGACCCCTCCTTGGGTTTCCGAGGTAGTATCACTACAGAAGTAGATTGCCCCATCTTGCTTCCAAGGCTTGGCTGGTTGGTTTGAACCACCAGCCTTCTGGTTAGCAGTCAAGTGCCTTAGGCACTACACTACCAGAGCTCCCTAAAATGTGAATAGAATTCAACAGCATATATATATATATATATATATATAATTAATACATTATGGTCAAGTGAAACTCATAGAGGCATACAAGTATGGTCCAACATACATAGTAAAACAAAGGAAAAGAATCACATGATCATCTCAATTGATGCAGAAAAGACATTGAATAAAGTGCAGTACCCTTCCTGATAAATTCTCAGCCAAGAGAAATTCTTCAGCATAATTAAGCACATATATAATTAAGCAAATCCAATAGCCAACATTACTTTCAATGGAGAAACATTGAGAGCATTCCTCTTTAGAACAAGAATGATAGAAGGATGCCCTTTATCAATACTCTTATTCAATATTATACTAGAAGTTCTGGTTAGAGCAATAAGGCAAGAAAGGGAAATAAAATGTACCCAAATTTGAAAAGAAGAAATAAAACTATGCTCATTTACAAATGGCCTGATTCCATACTTAGAAAATCCCAAACTCCACAAGAAAACTTCTAGAACTAATAGAAGGATTCAGCAAATGGGCAGACTGCAAAATCGACACACAAAAATCAGTTAGATTCTTCCACAACAAGAAGGAAACTCTGAAAAGGAAATTAAAAAAAAAAAAAAAAATTTACAATAGCCATCAAAATGATAAAATATCTAGGGATAAACCTAACCAAGGACATAAAAGACATATACAAGGAAAACTAGAAAACACTGCAAGAAACAAAAAGAGATCTACATCAATGGAAAATATTCCATGCTCATGTATTGGAAGATTTAACATTATGGAAATATCAGTACCAACAAAAGTGATCTATGTTGTTAGTTGTTATGTGCCGTCGAGTCAAACCCGACTCATAGCGACCCCTCCTTGGGTTTCCGAGGCAGTATCAAGTGATCTATAGGGAAAGTGGAATCCCAATCCCAACCCCAACAACATTATTTAATGAAATGGAAAAATTAATCTCCAACCATATGGACAGGAAAACCAAAACCAAAACAAACCCATTGCCATCAGGTCAATTTCTATTCATAGCAACTTTTAAGACAGAATAGAACTGCCCCATAGGATTTCTAAGGCTGTGAATCTTTTCGGAAATAGACTGTCTCATCTTTCTCCATGGAGTGACTGCTGAATTCAAACTACTGACCTTTTGGTTCATAGCCCAATGTTTTAATCACAGCATCACCAGAGTGCCTTATATGGAACAAGGGGAAGTCCCAAATAGATGAAGCAATATTGAAGAGCAAAATAGGAGGCCTCTCACTTCCTGACCTCAAAATTTTCTAATCAGCCATGGAAATCAAAACAGCCTGATACTGGTTCAATGATAGACACATAGACCAACAGAACAGATTTGAGAACCAAATCCATCAATCTGTGGGCAAGTGATCTTCAACAAAGGATCAAAGTCCAATCAATGTGGAAGAAATAGTCTCTAAAAAGACCATTTGTTAAAATAAATGGTGTTGGCAAAATTGGATATCTATATGTATGAGAATGCATCAGAATGTGTATCTCATTCCATGCACAAAAACTAACACAAAATGGATTAAAGACCTAAATGTTATAGACAATACTATGAAATATCTGGAAGATAACATAGGGTCAAAATTAAGGAACCTAATGTTTGGCACAAAAAGTCTAGTAAACAAAATAAAAAATGTGCAAATGACATAAGACAAATTGGGTAACTAGAACTTACTAAAAATTAAATACTATGCTCATCAAAAAACATTACCATGATAGTAAAAAGAGAATTTATAGACAGGGAAGAAATCTTTGGCAATGACACCTCAGATAAGGGTCTAATCTCTAAAATATACAGAAAGTTTCAACAACTCAACAAAAAAAAGACAATCTAATCAGAAAATGAGCAAAAGACATGAACAGATACTTCACCAAAGAAGACATTCAGGTGGCCAACAAGTACATAAAAAGATGCTCATGATCATTAACCATCATTGTTGTGTTTGTTGTTGTTATGTGTCATCAAGTCAGTCCCCGACTCATAGCGACTCTCCCTTGGATTTCCGAGGTGGTATCACTACGGAAGTAGATTGCCTCATCTTCCTTCCAAGGAGTGGCTGGTGGGTTTGAACTGCCACCCTTTTGGTTAGCAGTCAAGTGCCTTAGGCACTATGCTACCAGAGCTCCTTATTATTAGATAGATGCAAATCAAAACTACAATGAGATAACATCTTATTCCTGCACAAATAGCTATTATATTAAAAAAAAAATCCTGATGAGGTTGTGGGGTACTGAAAATTTTATATTGTTGGTGGGATTGTAAAATGGTACAACTACTATAGAAAATGGTATGGTGCTTCCTAAATAAGTAAATAAAAATAGCTTACAATCCCACTCCTAGGTATATATCCTAGTGATGTGACAGCAGTAACATGAATAGATGTATACAAACTTATGTTCACTGCAGCATTATTCACAACAGCAAAAAGGTGAAAATCACCTAAGTGCCTAACAATACATGAATGGATAAACAAACTATTTGTTGTTGCTATGTGCCGTCAAACTATAGTACATATATATAATGGGATGCTAAGGCACTTGACTGCTAACCAGAAGGTTGAAAGTTCAAACCTACCAGCCAGTCCTCAGAAGGAAGGTTGGGCAATCTACTTCTGTAGTGATACCACCTCAGAAACCCAAGGAGAGGTCGCTATAAGTCAGGTCTGACTTGACGGCACATAACAACAACAATGAACTATAAAGATCAATGAGAAGTCTATGAAACACAATATGTACGAACCTGGAAGATATGCTGAATGAAATAAGTCAATCACAAAAGAACAAATATTGTTTGGTCTCACTTTTATAAAAAGTCAAGAATATGTATACAAACAGAAAGTAACATTCTTTGATGATTACCAGGGACAGGAGGGTGAGGGTGGAAGAATGATTTTCTAGATAGTAGGTATTTGTTATTTTTGGTGATGTAAGCAATACCCAATATGGGTGATGTCTGCACAAATTGTCCAAGGTAAATAAAGATACTAAGAAGTAGGCAAGGATAAGGGGCAATTTCATTAAATGTTATAACATAAAATTTCCAACAATAATAGCAACAAAAAATGTGTGTGGTTATGTAGACAGATATGTATGCATATATGTGTATAGAAAGGCACATGTGAGTATATGGATGTGCACGATGAGCATATCTGTAGGAATATGTAAATCCATGCTTATGTACACTGCATATATATTCATATATATAATAAATCAGAGGGGCCACAGTTATGCATACTTTCTAGACATAACAAAGTACCTTATAGGATTGGTTAACTGGGTTTGAAGTCTGGGGACAACACTCTTGAGACGACTTGGTCAATTGGCATAATACAGTGCATAAAAGTAACAATCTACATCCTAGTTTAGTGAGTAGTGTCTGGGATCTTAAAAGCTTACAGTCAGCCATCTAAGATACATCTATTGATCTCTACTCATCTGGGAAAAAGAGTATGAAGGAAAGCAAAGACTCAAAGAAGAAACTAGTCCTCAGGACAAATAGCCCACAAAAACCACCAGCCCATCTAGCCTGAGATAGGAAGAACTAGATCGTTCTTGACTACCACTACTGACTGTTCTGACAGGAGAAACAATAGAAGGTCCTGGATAGAAAGGGAGAAAAATATAGAATGAATCTCAAATTCCTCAAAGAGTTCAGAAATGCAGGACCAATAAAGACTAAAGAAACATCTGAAATGACTGCTGTAAGATACCCTTTGACTTTGGAACTGAAGTCACTGCCAGTGGTCACCTTTTGTCCAAATAATAGCTTGGCTTATAAAATAAATACCATCACCATTGAATACTGTACTCTCTTAAATAATCAAATATATGACACCAAGAAGTCAACATTTAGCCTATAACAAAGATGAGAAGCTAAGGAGGGACAAGGAAGACAGATTAATGAAAATACAACAAACAGAACAGAAATAATGAGAATGTTAACACATTTTGAAAAACGTACCCAATGTCATGGGACAATTTGTATAAAAATTATCAGCTGGACCCCAATTTGCTATGTTAACTTTCACCTTAAAACACAATACAATATTGTGTAAAAAGTAGAATCTATCGAACCCAAAGTGGAGCTGACCCAAAGGACGTGACCATTAAACATCATGGCCCAAGCATAATAAAGGAATTAGGATATATGATTTAATAGAAATCTGCTTACCTGGTCTAATTGTATTCCGAATAAATGTTCAGCCTGCTTAAAGGTCATGCAACACTTAGGAATAAGAAAATGCCTAGCAGCCTGTGGGAAACCTAAGAAAATCCACATCACACTTTTTAAAACATCAGGATGCAAAAATTCTAACTTAAGTCAGTGGTAAAATAAGTAGTACTTTGTCAAAGTAGTCTATCTTCTTCCTTTGGCATACAGGATACTAGTGCATTATCTTTATTTAGATAAACCCTTTTTCTTTCCTTAACAAATGAGCACAAATTTGAAAAACATAAACTAAAGAAGTTTGAATTATAACACTGGAAATACTCTTTCATTTCTCTTTTTTCAATTTTTTTTCCCAAGAGAGGTCCTTTATAATGAATACAGTTTCTGTAAATAAGACATCAATGAAGAGATCAGTTTAAAAACGTAATTTAGAAGGTACTAGTAGGGTAGACGAGAATGAGGTTCAAAATCTGTTAGTGCCTTTTGCATTGTATTAGCAAAATACCATATCATCAATCTCCTTTCTTTTTCTGTGTCTGACTCTGCCACCTTCTTGGCTTGCACACCCGGAGGAGCATAATTATAGGCATGTAGCATATGCATTGTGACTTTGAAAGTATGGAATTTAAATTACTTCAGAACATAAATCACCCTTAGCCTATAAGTACATTTTACGTGCAAATGAGGAAAACCTAGTGCTTGTTTATCATACTTTTGAAAACTTTAAAAAACAGCCACAACAACAGTGCATTGCATAATTATTGGATTTGTAAAAACATGCTTTGATCAAATGAAATGGGCATTTAGTTTGTTCAAAGCTACTTTCCATAATCCATTACACAGCATAAATTTCACATAACTGCTCACATAGCAACTTGTAAATATACTCATATTTTTTCCTTCACTTTAGCATTAAAAAAGTGATTAAAAATGTAACATGCAAATCTATTTCACTTACTGCTTTTAGTTTGAACTAAAAATCTCAAACTATAAGAATTAACCCAATAAACCTGAGGTAAATACATAAATCTAGCAATATTCCCCTTTCTTTTTCTGCTCCTTTAATAATAACTGACAGAAAGGTTTAGTGGCTGGTGAAAACTACTATTTCAACAAAGTATAAATATGGTATATCTTTCCAAAATCTGAAGTAGATATCCATTATATTCCGAAAACCTAACACAAACAGAAAACCCATCCTTAATCTTACTCTGAATTAAGATAAGGGAAGCTTGCAGAACATCATTTTGGCTTTAATTATTATCTTCTGAAAAACAGTACGGTGTTCTCTGGGGCATGAGCAACTAGGGAAGATTAGAGTTCAGTGAGAGGCTCCATTTATTTCCTTCTATCAATTTAAGTAAGGAAAATGTATAGCAGTTCTGAGAAAGGGAAAATAACCAAAACCAATGAACATAAGCCCATGTTTATCATATAATTTGGATAGTATTGGTCTCATTCAATTATCCATTAGGTACCAAGTCCTGAACCACTTTTATTTTCAATCTCAAGATGTCTGGGGAAATATTAAATAGCTGATATTAAAGTGAATTTCTCTATTGAAATTCATTTTGCACCTGAGAAAAAACATCTTTTTCCCCCACCCCCCAAAAAATAAAAGCCAATTCATCTACTTGAAAAGAAAATTTTACTTCTATTAAATTCTTCTTTCAAATCTACTATTTTAATCTATTTTTTAAATTTCTTCCTATTTTCCAAGACATGTGAAATAAAAATGTAATAAAAACATCAAAATAAAAATAGTACTATATAGAGTAACATGGTCCAAAAAACTATAATGAGAGTCACATGTATAATTTTATATATTTTAGTAGCCACATTGATAAAGTAAAAAGACACAGGTGAAATCAATTTAAAATAATGTGTTTAGTATAGCCAAAGTATTATTGTTTTATCAACTAATGCATGTAAAATATTATTAATAAGCTATTTTATCTTTTTTTCCACTAATCCTGGAAATGCAGTGTGTATTTTACACTTAACCATATCTTGACTTGAACACTAAATTTTCAGGAAAAATGCTTAATCTATACACCCACCCACTCCTCACTTATGGACATGATTAAGTTACTAAAATCAGGTCATTATGTGAAAATCGAAGTTATGCTAAACTCCAGTGAACACAGGCTCCACAGGCTCCCGCGTCATTTTTGAAGGCTGCCTCGTGAAGCTGCTCCTTCCCTTGCAGCCTCCATCCGCAGCTCACCGGTCTCTGCTCACAGTGACTTCCACACTTCAGGCAGGCTGACCGGCTTGTGCCATTTCAAGCCACAGGCAAAGCAGAATGTGTCAGAATTTGCAGACAGGAGGGGACCTGCTCTATTCTGACCCAGACAGGGGTCTTGCTCTCCACGGAAATGCCCACTAACCCAGGACCACTGTCTGCTGGCCCCAGCGTCCCCAAGTGTGTAAATGGCGAATCTGAGGGTCTTCATGAAGCAGGCACTGCATGTCCTGTATGCGCCCCTCTGCCAACTTCTTACAGACTTGCAAACCACCGCTGCAGCTCTGCTCAGATGGCAGGGCAGCTAGAAGTTGACTATGCCACGGAGCATGAGTGCAGGTTAATGCCTGTTGTTGTTGTTGTTTTGTGCCCTCGAGTCGGACCCGACTCACAGCGACCCCTCCTTGGGTTTCCGAGGCAGTAATGCTACGGAAGTAGATTGCCCAACCTTCCTTCCGAGGAGTGGCTGGTGGGTTTGAACCACCAGCCTTCTGGTTAGCAGTCAAGTGCCTTAGGCACTACCAGAGCTCCTGCCTAGGGCCCCTGTATCCAACTTTTTTTCTCTTTTTCTCTTTTAACTTTATTTGCATCCAAGCCTGGGGAGAAAGATAGGATGGGAGGGATCAAAGACTTGAGGCTCAGGAGTGAGGCACTTTCTCATTGCAATCTCATGGGGCCTCACCTGGCTTTAAGGAGATTTAAGTCGACTTTTTACTCTTGCCATAAGTGGGATATGTCAGAAAACTAGTAGGCCTCATTTCCCAGTATTCCAAACATACTTAAAAGTTTACAATAACTGGATTGACTATGTTCTTAAATTTAAATCAATCAAAATTAAATACAATTAAAAACTTACTTCACATTCACACTAATCACATTTCAAGTGTTTGATATTCATATATGACTAGTGGCTGCTGAAAGAGGCAGATCATAATAAAGAAAAACTAAAGATAATTCAAACTTTAACAAGGTGTATGTATGGGTTTATTATCTAAAGATCTAATGTTTCTATTCTATGAGTTTATGCTATTATTTGAAATAATGTAAGTTATTTTTCACTGGTTAGATTAATTACTGTATGTGCAGCAAGGTTTTTGCTGTTGTTAGGTGTTGTCAAATTGATTTCAACTCATAATGAACCCCTGTCACAGACTAGAAAGAACTGCCTCATAAGTTTTTCTTGGCTGTAATCTTTTTGGGAACAGTTTACTAGATTTTTCTCCCATGTTGTTGCTGGGTGGGTTTAAACCACCATCCTTTCTCTCAGCAGCCAAGTGCTTGACCTTTGCACCACCAGCATACCTATCAGTTGTTACTGTTAGATGCCTTCAAGTCTCAACTCATAGTAACCCTATGTAAAACAAAACAAAACACTGCTGGTTCCTGCACCAGCCTCACAATTCTTAATATACCTGAAGCCATCATTGCAGCCACTGTGTCAATCCATCACTTTGAGGGTCAGCCCCTTTTTCACTGACCCCCCATTTTATCAAGCATGATATCTTTCTGCAGGAAATGGTCCCTTCTGACAACATGACCAAAGTAGGTGAGACAAAGTCTGGCCATTCCCTCTTCCAAGGAGCATTCCGGTTACACTTCTTCCAGGACAGATGTTCATTATTCTGGCAGTCTATGGTACTTTCAGCATTCCTCCCCAACACCACAGTTCAAAAGCATCAACTCTTCTTCAGTCTTCCTTATTCATTGTCCAGCACTCACATGCATATGCACTCACTTACTCACTGCATTCCAGTTGGGTCCAACTCATAGCAACCCCTCCTTGGGTTTCCAAAGCAGTATCACTAAGGAAATAGATTGCCCAATCTTCCTTTCGAGGAGTGGCTGGTGGGTTTGAACTGCCAGCCTTCTGGTTAGCAGTCAAATGCCTTAGGCACTATGCCACCAGTGCTCCCATATGCATATGAGGCAACTGAAAATACCATGGCTTGGGTTAGGTGCACCTTAGTCTTCAAAAAGATATCTTTGCTCTTCAGGACTTTAACGAAGTCTTTTGCAGCAGATTTGCCCAGTGCAATATGACATCTGATTTCTTGACTGCTGCTTCCATTGCTGTTGATTGTACAATCAAGTAATATGAAGTCCTGGACAACTTCAATCTTTTCTCTATTTTTTGTGATGCTGCTTATTGGTCCAGTTGTGAGCATTTTCATTTTCTTTATGTGGCATAGTGCATAAGGCATTTGACTGCTAACCAGAAGGCAGCTGCAGGCTGTAGTCTTTAATTTTGATTAGTAACTACCTCAACAAGGTCATGTCGTCTATACATCACAGGTTGTTAATGAGTCTTCCTCCAATCCTGATGCCATGTTCTTCTTCATACAGTTCAGCTTTTTGGATTATTTGCTCAGCATACAGATTGAATAAGTATGGTGAAAGGATACAACCCTGACACATTCCTTTCCTGATATTAAACCATGCAGTATCCCTTTGTTCTGTTCAGACAACAGCCTCCTGGTCTACGTACAGGTTCCACATGAGTACAATTAAGTGTTCTGGAATTCCCATTCTTCTCAATGTTATCCATAATTTGTTATGATCCACACAATTGAATGCTTTTTCATTGTTAATAAAACACAAGTTAACATCTTTCTGGTATTCTTTGCTTTCAGCCAAGATTCATCTGACATCAGCAATGATATCCCTCATTCGACATCCTCTTCTGGATCCAACTTGCATTTCTGGAAGCTCCCTGTCAATATACTGCTGCAACTGTTTTTGAATTATATTCAGCAATGTTTTACTTGCATGTGATATTAATGATATTGTTTGATAATTTCCACATTATATTGGATCACCTTTCTTTGGAATGGATACAAATATGGATCTCTTCCAGTCAGTTGGCCAAGCAGCTGTCTTTGAGATTCCTTGGCATAGATGAGTAAGTGCCTCCAGTATGACATCTGTTTGTTGAAACACCTCAATGAACATTCCATCAATTCCTGGAGCCTTGTTTTGCACCAGTTCTTTCAGTGCACCTTTGACTTCTTGCTTCAATACCATTGGTCAGTTTATCATACTGTGGTGGCTTGTGTGTTGCTGTGAGGCAGGAGGCTCTGCCACCAGTATTTCAAATATCAGCAGGGTCACCCACCATCGACAGGTTTCAGTAGAGCTTCCAGACTAAGCATTCTTAATATGTAAGGAACATACCATATAAACTCATTCACATTTTAAGTCTCCAATTAGAAAGCATAGTAATTTCTATCTCATATTTTGCTGGATGCAATCTAAAGTTTGTGTAAGTGTTTAATATGACCATCCCTGAAAATAAGAATAGGGAATTTTGAGACTCAACCTCAAAGCAAGTTAACATTGAGGCTATATCTTCTTCATAGAAGTAGAAATGCTTGGAGATTTGGTCAACTATTTGATTTATTACACAATGGTTATTATATCATTGTGTAATTTAGGTATGAAAGTAGTTTGCTTCTTTGTTTGCCCTTTTAGATTATCAAAGTAAATGACATAAACTGCTTTCAATATTTCTCCATAATGCTCCACAATATTGGATAAACTGGTTCACAGTGACTGACAAAACTGTGACTAGAAGAAAATAATAATCTAAGTGTTGAGAATTTATTTGCTAGATATTGTACTAGGTTGCTTTGCATTAATCATATTATTTAATCTCAAAATAAAACAAAACTTAAAAAACTCTAAACGATCCTCATTTTACAGATGACAGTATCAAACACCAAGGCTTGGAGAGGGTAAGTAAAAGGCTGAAATCACACAATTATTAAGTACTGAAATAGCTTTAAATCTAGATCTGCTTGATTCCACTAGAAAGCTTGTTATCACCACAATATTATTTATCATAATTTTATTTTTTAAAAATATTTATTGTGATTTGCATGCAAATTTACAAAGCTGATCTGTTTTACTCCCAACAGTTCATATGTAGAGTTAATACTACTATCATTCAATTCTAGGAACCAACCACCAAAGCCAAAGATGAGGAAAGTGAAGATTTTTACTAACTGCTCCAGTCTGAAATTGACCAAACATGTGATCAAGGTGTGTTCATTATAACTGGTGATTGGAATGCAAAAGTTGGAAATAAAGAAGAATCATCAGTATTTGGAAATTTGGCCTTGGTGATAAATAATCCTGGAGATCATATGATAGAATTTTGCAAAACCAATGACTTATTCATTGCAAATACTTTTCTTCAACAACACAAATGGTGGCTGTACACATGGATTTCACCACATGGAGTGCACAGGGATGAAATTGACTATATCTGTGACAAGAGGCAATGGAAAATCTCAATATCTTCAGCCAAAACAAGGCCAGAAGTTGATTGTGCAATAGACCATCAACTGCTCATATGCAAGTTCAACTTGAAGTTGAAGACAATTAAAACAAGTCCATGAGAGCCAAAATATGACCTTGAATATATCCCTCCTGAATTTAAAGACCATCTAAAAAATAGATTTGATGCATTGAAGCAATAACCGAAAACCAGAGGAATTGTGGATGACATCAGAAACGTCATTCATGAAGAAGGCAAAAGGACATTAAAAAGACAGGAAAGGAAGAAAAGACCAAAATGGATGTCAGAAGCGACTTTGAAACTTGCACTTGAATGGAGAATAGCTAAAGCAAATGGAAGAAATGACAAGATAAAAGAGCTAAACAGTAGATTTCAATGAGCAACTTGAGAAAATGAAGTCAATTATTATAATGAAATGTCCAAAGCCTGGAGTTAGAAAATCAAAAAGAACATACTCGGCATATCTCAAGCTGAAAGAACTGAAGAAAATGTTTAAGCCTCAAGTTGCAATATTGAAAGATTCTATGGGCAAAATATTGAATGATGCAGGAAACATCAAAGGAAGATGAAAGGAATACATAGAATCACTGTACCAAAAAGAATTAGTCAATGTTCATCCATTTCAGGAGGTGGCATACGATCAAGAACTAAAGACACTGAAGGAATAAGTCAGAGCTCCACTGAAGGAACTGGCCAAAAACAAGGCTCCAGGAACTGATGGAATACCCATTGGGATGTTTCCACAAATGGATGCCACACTGGAGGCACTCATTGGGCTATTCCAAGAGATTTAAAAGACAGCTACCTGGCCAACTGACTGGAAGAGATCCATATTTGTACCCATTCCAAAGAAAGGTGATCCCACCGAATGTTGAAATTATCAAACAATATCATTAATATCACATGCAAGTAAAATCTTACTGAAGATAATTTAAAAATGGTTGCAGAGGTATATTGACAGAGAACTTCCAGAGGTGCAAGATGGATTCAGAAGAGGACGTGGAACAAGAGATATCATTGCTGATGTCAGATGGATCTTGGCTGTAAGCAAAGAATACCAGAAAGATGTTTCCTGTGTTTTATTGACTATGCAAAAGCATTTGATTGTGTGGATCATAACAAATTATGAATAACATTGAGAAGAACAGGAATTCCAGAACACTTAATTGTACTCATGAGGAACCTGTACATAGATCAGGAGGCTGTCGTTCAAACTGGACAAGGGGACAGTGCATGGTTTAAAATCAAGAAGGATATAATCAGGGTTGTATCTTTTCACTATACTTATTCAATCTGTATGCTGAACAAATCATCTGAAAAGCTGGACTATATGAAGAAGAATGTGGCATCAGGTTTGGAGGAAGATGCATTAACATTACATCACAATTTTGTTTGATGAAAGTGAGGATGACTTGAAGAATTTACTGATGAATATTGAAGACTACAGTCTGCAGTGTTTATTATACCTCAATATAAAGAAAACAAAAATCTTCACAACTGGACCAATAAACAGCATCACGATAAATGGAGAAAAGATTGAAGTTGTCAAAGACTTCATATTACTTGGTACACAATCAATGCCAATGGAAGCAGCAGTTAAGATATCAGATGACATATAGTTCTGGGGAAATCGGCTGCAAAAGACCTCTTTTAAGTGCTGAAGAGCAAAGATGTATCCTTGAGGACTAAGGTGGCCTGACACAAGCTATGGTATTTTCAATCACTTCGTATGCATGTGAGAGCTGGACAATGAATAAGGAAAACCTAAGAAGAATTAATACTTTTGAATTGTGGTGCTGGTGAAGAATGCTGAAAGTATCATGGACTGCTAAAAGAACTAACAAATCTGTCCTGGAGGAAATGCTGCCAGAATGCTCTTTGGAAGTGAGAATGGCCAGACTTCATCTCCCCTACTTTGGTCATGTCATTAGAAGGGATCATTGCCTGGAGAAGGATGTCATGCTTGGTAAGGTGGAGGGTCAACAAAGGAGGAGAAGGCTCTCAACAAGATGCGTTGACACAGTGGCTGTGGCTATGGGCTCAATTTTAGCACAGATCATGGAGCTGGTGCTGGACCAGGTGGTGTTTTGTTCTGCTGTGCATAGGGTCACTATGAGTCGAAGACAACTTGACGGCAGCTAACAACAACCGTTCATGCACATTTGGTTGCATGATTCTGATTACAATCTCTAATCATAAAAAAATTCTCCAGTCTCCTCCCTGTGACTATCCTTTCTCTGTACCCTTCTTATCTATGCCTTCCTGTTTGGTCAGCTTTCCCTCTATGTGAATGCTGCCTTCTGATGTCTCATGGTTGATTGATATAAGGAGTGCATTTCCCTAGGGTAGTTGAGTCCCTGGAGTAGGTGTTCTGCTTGTAGGTCTTTCTACTGTTGGGTTGAGGGGTAATCCTTGAAAGTAAATCATTTCTAGGCCCAAAGGATAACCTGGGGCCATAATCTCAGCCCCAGTCTCTATCCAAACAGTAATTCTGGTCATTATTGTGTTTTTTTTTTAATTTTGTTCCACATTTTTCCTCCCACTCTATCCAGAGTCTCCAATTTTGATCCCTTTCCAAGTGACTGGCATTGGTAGCTGGGCACCATCTAGTTCTCCTGGTCTCAGGGACTTAAAGGCTAAGGTCCTCATGGTCCATCATATTTTTGGACTAATTGTTTCCAAATGATCTTGCTTTTCTCCACTCTTCTTTTTTCCTGATGAGAGGAGGCCAATGATTGAATCTTAGATGGCCACTCAAGATCTATTAAGACCCCAGTTGCTACTCACCAAAGTAGAATATAGAACAAGATTCTACTATATACTATGTTGTGCCAATTGAGCATGATGTCCTCTGAGTCTATGGTCCCAAGCATGCAGGCCCTGTAATTCTCTCCCTCCAGGTATTTGATTGTCTCGGAGAAGATACTCCAACCTTGTCCTCTGTTACATCTGTAATATATGTTTATAATTTTGTAGCACAAGTACATATGTCAGACTATCTTCAGTCAAATCCATCTTTGGTCTTGGGTGTATTCCTGTTCACCTATCCCCACCTGATTAATGTTCTCACCTGTCTATGCAGTTACCCATAGCCTAGTGATTGCTGCCACTGGTAATGCAGTAGTGTGCATGTAATAGTATTTGCCACTGTTATCTATATCTTTTGTGCACAATTCTGTGTCCTCCTTTTCCCTGTTATCATTGTGCTGGTCACACACTTGTTATATATTACCTTTACCTCACCAAATCTACATATGACTCCTAACTGGTCAGAAATTTTCCCTCTTCTCCCCTCCCATATCTAGTAACCAACAAAGTGAATTTCCTTCTATGTATAAACCTTTCCTTGACTTTTTATAATAATGGACTCATACAATATTTGTCTTTCTGTGATAGACTTATTTCATTCAGCATAATGTCCTCCCAATTCATCAACATTATGAGGTGATCCATGGCTTCTTCATTATTCTATAATGTTTCATAGTATTCCATTGTGTGACTGTATCATGCTTTAGTTATCCATTCATCTGTTCATGCACACATAAGTTATTTCAATCTCTTTACTATAGTGAATTGTGCTGTAGTGAACATGGGTATGCATATGTCTATTCATGTCCTGGCTCTCAACTCTTTAGGATTGATTCCTATTAATAAAATTCCTATTAATAAAGTTGCTGAATCAAATGGTATTTCACTTTTCAGTTTTTTAAGGAAATGGCATACTGTGTTCCACAGTGGCTGTTCTATTTTACAATCCCAACAGCAGTGTATGAGAGTTCCAATCTCTCCACACCCTCACCAGCATTTGCTACATTCTGTCTTGTTGAACTTTTCTATCATTGCTGGGGTGAAATGATATCTCACTGTTGTTTTAAGCTCTGGTAGTGTAGTGTCTAAGCCATTCGACCGCTAACAAGAAGTCTGGTGGTTCAAACCCACTAGCCACTCCTTGGAAAGAAGGTTAGGTAATCTACTTCCATAGTGATACCACCCTGGAAACCCAAGGAGAGGTCACTATGAATTGGGTCCAACTCGATGGCACATAGCAACAACAACAACAATAATGGCAAATGAACGTGAACATTTCTTCAAGTGTTAATTGCCTGCCTATAAATCTTCTTCAGTAAAGTGTCTTGTCATGTCCTTTGCGAATTTTTTACTTGAACTCTTTGTCTTTTTGATGTTGAGGAGTTGAATTTTCCTGCAAATTTTGGATATAAGTCCCTTGTCAGATATATCATAACCAAATATTTTTTCCCAATCTGCAGGTTCTCTTTTCACCCCTTTGGAGAAGTCTTTCAATACACATAACAATCTAATTTTTAGAAGGTCTCAATCATCTACTTTCTCTTCCCCTGCTTGAGCACTTTAGGGTATGCTTGATAGTCTATTTATGCCATAAATTAGGGCCTGTAGGTTTGTCCCTATTTTATCTTTGATAAACTTTATGGTTTGAGGTTTTACATTTAAGGCTTTGATCAATCTTGAGATCATTATTGTGTATGGGGTAATGTAGAGGTCTTGTTTCATTTTTCTGCAAGTGGATATCCAATTTTGCCAGCACCATTTGTTAAAGAGGCTATCTCTCCCCCATTTAGTGGGTTTTGGCCCTTTGTCAAAGATCAGCTGTCCATGGATGATGGGTCTATTTCTGGGTTTTTTATTTTGTTTCATTGGTTTATTTATCTATCATTGTACCAATACCCACTGTTTTATTGACTATTGTGGCTGTGTAAAACAAACAAAGAAAAAACTCACTTCCATGAAGTCATTTCCAACTCTTAGTGACCCTCCTTGGGTTTCTGAGGAAGTATCTTTATGGAAGTAGATTGCCCAGTCTTTCTTCCAAGGAGTGGTTGGTGACCCTATAGTGGATCTTGATATTGAGAAGTATGAGACTTCCTGCTTTGTTTTTCTTCTTCAGCAGTGCTTTGCTTATCCAAGGTCTCGTTCCTTTCCGTATGAAGTTAGTGACTGGTTTTACCGTGTCCTTAAAGAATGCTGAAAGAATCTGTATCGGGATTGCATTAAACGTATAGATTGCTTTAAGGAATATTTTCAGGATATGTAGTCTTCCTATCCATGAACATGTCATGTCCTTCCATTTATGTAGGTCTCTTGTAGTTTCTTGTAGTAGTGTTTTGTAGTTTTCTTTGTGTAGGTCTTTTGTGTCCCTGGTAAGGTTTATTCCTAAGTATTTCATATTTTCAGTAGCTATTGTAAATTGTATTGTTTTCCTTATTTCCTTTTCAGAGGTCTCTTTGTTGATGTAAAAGAATCCAAGTTATTTTTATATGTTGCTGCCACTTTGCTGAAACTTTCTACTAGTTCCAGTAGTTTTCTTGCTGCGTCTCTTGGGTTTCTTGACATATAGGATCATGTCATCTGCAAATAGAGATAGATTTAGTACTTCTTTGCCAATTCGGATGCTTTTTATTCCACTTTCTTGCCTTATTGCCCTGGCTAGGACTTTCAATACAATATTAAATAGAAGTGGTGATAGAGGGCATCTCTGTCTGGTTCCTGTTCACAAAGGGAATGCTTTGAGTCTTTCTCCATTGAGAATAATGTTGGCTGTCAGTTTATGTTGAGGAATTTCCCTTCTATTCCTATATTGATGATAGTTTTGAACAGGAATTGATGTTGGATTTTATCAAATGCCTTTTCTGCATCAGTTGATGTACTCATATGATTATTTTCTTTTGTTTTATTTATGTGATAGATTACATTGATTGTTTTTCTAATGTTGAGCTATCTTTGCATACCAGGTATGAATCCCACTTGGTCATGGTGTATTTTTTTTTTTTTTTTTTGATATGGTGTTAGATGCTGTTGACTAGGATTTTCTTGAAGATTTTTGTGTCTGTTTTCATGAGTGATAATGGTCTGTAGTTTTCCTTTTTAGTGATGTTCTTACCTGGCTTTGGTACCAGTGTTATGCTTGCTTCATGGAATGAATTTGGGACTATTCCATTATTTTTCTATGTTCTGGAGTAGTCTGAGTAGTGTAAGTGTCAGCTCTTCTCTGAACATTTGCTAGATTTCTCCAGTGAAGCTGTCTGGGCCAAGACTTTTTTGTGGGAAGTTTTTGTATGACTTGTTCAATTTTTCTGTTGTTATGGGTCTTTCCAAGTATTCTCTCTCTGAGGGGGTTAGTTTAGGTAGGTCTTGGGTTTCTAGATATTTGTCCATATCTTCCAGGTTCTCAAATCTGTTGGAATACAGCTCTTCATAATAATCTGTTGTTATCTTTTTTATTTCATTTAGTTCTGTTGTGATGTTGCCCTTTTAATTTATTGTTAGTGTTATATCTGTCTTCTCTTTTCTTTCCGTTGTTAAATTTGCCAGTGGTTGGTCAATTTTGTTAATTTTTTTGAAGAACTAGATTCCTGTCTTGTTGATTTTCTCTGTTTTTTTGTTTTGTTTTGTTTTGTTTTTGCTTTTATTTTCTGCTTCATTTATTTCTGCTCTAATCTTTATTATTTCCTTTCTTATGGATACTATAGGTTTCTTTTGTTGTTCCTTATCTAATTGTTGGAGTTGTTCGGTTAAAGTGTTGATTTTGTTTCTTTCCTCTTTTTTGATGTGTGCATTTATTTCTATAAATTGACCTCTGAGTACTGTTTTTGCTGTGTCCCAAAGGGTTAGGTAAATTGTATTTTCATTCTTATTTGTTTTTAGGATTTTTTTATTTCATGTTTTATTTCTTCTGTTCCCCAGTAGTTTTTGAGCAGTGCATTACTCAGTTTCCACATATTTGATTTTTTTTTCCCCCCTTGGCCTTTCTACTATTGATTTCTGATTTTATAGCATGGTGATCCAGGAAGGTGCTTTGTAATATTTCAATGTTTCTAAATTTATTGATAAGAAGGAAAGTTGGGCAATCTACTTCCATAGTGATACTGCCTTGGAAACCCAAGGAGGGGTGGCTATGAGTGGGGTCCGACTCAATAGCACATAACAACAACAGCAAATTTATTGAGGCTTTTTTTGTGGCCTAATATATGGTCTATTCTGGACAATGATCCATGTGCACTGGAGAAGAATGTGTAGTGTGCTTTTGTTGTGTATAGTGCTCTGTATATGTCTATGAGGTCAAGTTGTTTGAATGTGTTGTTAAAATCTTTTTCATCTTTGTTGAGCTTTTCTCTAGTTGTTCTGTCCTCCCCCTAAAGTGGTGTGTTTAAGTTTCCTACTACTATTGTAGAATTGTCTATTTCTCCTTTCATTCCAGTTAACATTTGCTTTATGCATTTTGGAGGACTTTCATTGGCTGCACAGATATTTATTTTGGTAATATCAATCATATAGTGCCCTTCTTTGTCCCTTACGCTGGTTTACACTTGAAGTCTGTTTTTATCAGAAATTGATATTGCTACTCCTACTCTTTTTTGATTACCATTAGCTCAATATATATTGTCCCAACCTTTGATTTTTAATTTATTTTTTTGTTTGCATCTAAGGTGGGTCTCTTGTAGGCAGCATATTGACGGATTTCCTTTTCTTATCCAATCTGCTACTCTCTTTCTCTTGATTGGTGCATTTAATCCATTCACATTGAGTGCAATTAGGGATAGGTGTGAATTTATTGCTGTCATTCTATTGTGTTTTCTGTTGTGTTGTTGGTGATTTCTTTGTTCCAGATATTTTTCTGTGTTGAGTTCATTTTATCTAGTGTTGTTCCCCTTTTCTTCATTATAGTTGGTTTTGTGTTTACTAAGCCCTTGCTATTTATTTCTTTCTCAGTTTGCTTAGAAGGAATATTAATTTTCTTTGTGGTTACCCTGAAGCAAATTTTTTCTCCCTAAGTTTGGAACAATCTGATCTATACAGACATTTTCCTGACTTCCTCTCCATTTGGAAGCTTTCCAGTTATAATATTTATTCCCTCTATTTGCTTTGTTGTTGGTGTCCTTGGATTGGCATTTCTTTGTAAGCTTTACAAATTTACATTTTTTGTGAGCTTATTTTGAGAATCTTCTTTGGTGTTGATTTTCTAGATGGTAGTGTAAAGTGTTTTGATTCTCATTTGTTGTTCTCTGTTATGGGTTTTCTCTTGAAAGGACTCTCTTTAGCATTTCCTGTAGGGTTGGTCTGTTTTCACAAATTCCTTTAATTTTTGTTTGTCTGGGAATGGCTTGATTTTACCCTCATATTTGAGGGACAGTTTGGCTGGATATAAAATTCTTGGTTTGCAAATCTTTTCCTTCAAGATTTTGTATGTGGTGTCCTGTTGCTTTCTTGCCTGCATGGTTTCTACTGAGAAATCAGAGCTTAGTCATATTGGTTGCCTGCTGTAGGTAATATTTCATTTTTCTCAAGCTGCTCTTAAGATTCTTTCATTGAGTTTGGTTTTGGATATCTCTTGGTGACTTAATCTTGGGCCCTATCCTGAATGGGATTCATTGAGCCTCTTGGATGGATATATTTTGTTCTTTAATGATATGTGGAAATTTTTCTGTTAGAAAGTTTTCAACAATTTTCTCAGGTTTTTTTTCCCCCCTCTTCTTGTTCTGGGATTCCATCTGTTAGTTGTATGCTATTTCTTTTCATGCCATCCTATACAACTCTTAGGTTTTCTTCATTTGTCTTAAATCTTTCTTTTTATTTTTCCTCATACAAGCTGGTATCAATGGATTGGTCATTTAGCTGGGAAATGCATTCTTTAGCCAGTTCTAATCTATTCTTTTGTCCTTCCAATGTGTTATCTATCTCTGTAATTTTACTGTTCATCTTCTGAATTTCTAATAGTTGTTTTTGTATGATTTCTACTTGTGTATTTATTTTGTTATTTTACTCTTGAATTATTTTCCTGAGTTCTTCAACTGTATTGTCTTTCTTCTTGTTGCTTCTGTTTATTGTTTCCTGGAGTTTGGGAGGGTCCTAAATATGTATTTTTTTTTTTTTAATTCCTCATCAGATAGTTCTATTACTTGTTTTTCCTTGGAGAAATTTCCTAATTCTTTAGTTTGGACACTTGCTTCTACTGTGTTGTCCTTTTTTTGTTTGTTTGATTTGAAGTTGTCTGTTATTTCCTAGACATATTGAAGTTGTTTTCTTTATTTGTTAGCTACTACTAATTTTTTTCACCCTGGTTTTATGTTTTACTTTGTTTTAATATATCTGGAAGTGTGGAGCAGGTGTACTTCTTTGATTGTTAACTCTGTTGTACTGTGCCGCTTTCCAGCTTTCTCTGTGTTGGTAGAGTCACTGGTGTGGATATGGGTGCAGATCTCTGTTCATCATGAAGAGAAACTGCAGTTGGAATGGGCCAATGTAGTCCACCATCTGTCATTGATCTTGTGGTGCAGGAGATATTAGTGTTACTCATCTGTTGAGAAGGTGGTTGGTATAGTAGCGATGGCTGATTAGTGAAGGGTTAATATAGTCCTCTCATTTAATAAGGTCAGGAAAAAGAAAGGAAAAAAAAAAGACTAGGAGAATAAAGAGAGATGAAAAGATAGAATAAAAATAGATGATAAGAAATAGGAGAAAAGGTAATAAATATAAGAAAAAGAGAGCAAACAAAAGTAGATGGGTGAGAGAGATGAACATTTTGTAAAAATGAAAGAAATGAGGATGTAAAGGTGGTAAGTGATCAGACAGAAAGGAAGAAAAATTGAATAAGAGGAAAGCAGAAAAATTAAGGGAGGATAAGGTATTTGAGGGCTTCTTCTTCTTGTGTTCAGCAGTGGCCCTGGGAGCTGACTGTTGTGTCAGAATCTGCTTATTCACTGAGTATCTGCAGAGGAGGAAGGATATTAGCACAAGACGTGACATCCAGGGGTGAAAACTAAAGCTTGTTTTTTGTGCTTAGTGTGAGATAATATAGTGATGCAGGCATGGAGAAGGACAACTACAGCCCCTAGCTCTGTTTGGAACTTTCACCTATACAGTTTACTGATAATGGCGCTCAGCCATCAATCAAAGTCCTGCAGTTCAAATCTGCCAGCCACCTGAAGGAGAAAGGACTGCCCTCCTCCATGCAGATCCACAAGTCCTGAAATCACAGGCCTCAATTCCATTCTGTGTTTTTTGAGTTGCTAGGAGTTGGACTTGAGCCTGCTGCCAAGGATCTGATTTTGGGTTTTGTTTATCTGGAGAGAGTTTCTCTTCCCTTTCCTTTACTCCCTACTGGACTCTATGGCAGCTTAAGCTACAGGAGTTCTGATCCATTTCCCAGCAGGATCTTCACCCACGTGCATGGCTTTGTGTGTGTGTGTGTGTGTGTGTGTGTTATGTGCAGTCGAGTTGGACCTGACTCATAGTGATCCCTCCTTGGGTTTCAGAGGCAATATCACTACAGAAATAGATTGCCCAACCTTCCTTCTGGGGAGTGGCTGGTGGGTTTGAACTGCCAGCTTTCTGGTTAGCAGTCAAGTGCCTTAGGAACTACGCTACCAGAGCTCCTTACTTGGCTTTAGCTTACATTGAAATACGCCCAATGTGTCTCTTCTGTGTCTTCAATGTCTGTGGGTTCCAAGAACTTATTATTATTATTATTTTTTTTTCTCTCCTCCTCAACATCCTTCATGTTTCTAATGACTTCTCTTTAGCTCTGCTGGCTGGGGAGGTTTTTTCTTTTTGCCAGTCTGTTTACCAGCTCCCTTTCCCTTTCTTCACTGGATCTAATACTTTATCTTCTCATTCAAAAACCAAACTCACTGCCGTCGAGTCGATTAGACTCATGGCAACCCTTCCTTGGGTTTCCAAGGTGGCATGTCCACAGAAGTAGATTGGCCAAACTTACTTCCAAGGAGTGGCTGGTAGGTTTGAACCACCAGCCTTCTGGTTAGCAGTCAAATGCCTTAGATGCTTATAATTCCAGGATCATTATTTGTATCTGTTTTACTGAGTTTCTCAAAATCTGTTTTGAAAGAGGGATCTGACACACGATCTATTAGTAGGATGTCATCTTAATTTTCTCTATTTATCATAACTTTCACCTATACATCTGGTAACATGATGCCTTGTTGTTTAATGCTTATTTTATTCTGGATTTTTTTTTTTTTCTAACTGATTTTTCATGTGTTCTGTCTATTGGATTATAGACTCTCTTCGTCATGCCTTTGTCCACTTAGTATTCTGTTCCTCATTTAGAAAGTCTTCAATAAATTTGTATTTTGTTGATTTGAACTGAGATCTGAATTAAGTTTCCTACTCATTTATCAATAATTCTTTCAGATTAATTTCCAGTTATTTGAGGAAGGTCTTTATTCTTTCTGCCACAAATAGTTAACACATTTGGTAGCTGACCCAAAAGTTAGGCTTTTGAGTCCACACAAAATAAATTCAGAAGAAAGGCCTGGTCATCTGAAAAATCAGCCACTGAAAACCCTATAGAGAACAATTCTTCCCTGACACATATGGGTTTTCCATGGATCAGAATAGACTGTAATAATAGGATTGGATTAAAAACATACAAACCATACTAACTGCTGTTGAATTTGGACAGAGTAGAATTGCCCCATAGGGTTAGGATTGAATTACAATCGTGATTTTCAAAAATTTATTTTAGCAATAGAACCTTTTTCTCAAGTGATTATTATGTGTAATCACAATATAAAACAGATGAAAGCAGATTTGTGTTCTTATTTAAGTCTATTGTCCCCTTAGGAGCTCTGGTAGCATAGTGGCTAAGGCACTTGACTGCTAACCAGAGGCTGGCAGTTCAAACCCACCAGCCAGTCCTCGGAAGGAAGATGGGGCAATCTACTTCCATAGTGATACTTTCTCGGAAACCCAAGGAGGGGTTGCTATGAGTCGGGGCTGACTTAATGGCACATAACAACAACAACAACATTGTCCCCTTACTTGTCTCAGAGGAAAAGTATCAGAATAGACAAACCATCATTTAAACAACAAGAAAGACCTGTTAATCTTTTCAGTGCTCTGGAAAACTTTGCACCCTGTGGACCTTTCTCAGAATAATGTTTTTAAATCATAACATAGAATGCACAGAAATGAAAGGTAACCAGTCACAGCAAAACACAATTCTAACTAAGGACCTCTTAAAGGATCCATATAACTCAGGTTAATTACCCTATTAACTAGTCTTTAAGAGTTCTTCCAGCAATTATACAAATAGATATAATGTACATATGGGGAATGAAAACTTGAATGTTATTAATATTCATTCATTTAACAAATATTTTCATTCCTACTTTGTAGCAAGTGCTATTATAAACAAGAAACAGTAGTGAACTAGAAAGTAAAGACCTTGTTCCCATGGACCTTCCCTTCCACTGAGATGTTGATTAACAATAAAACTAGAAATTCTTAAAATTATCACAATATATGGCTTGAATGTTACTATAATAGTAATAGGAAGACATTTGACTATTTTAATCATAGTCATGATACTATCTGATTTACAACTTTAAATGATAGATTTGCGGAGAATAAACTGTACATGGACAAGTGGCCAATTCAGAAGAAGCATTTATCCAGATGTGAGATGATACAAAGTATTTTGAAGGTATGTCTAACAAGTTTTCTACAGATAGAGTGGTGGGGAAAAGAGAGAAATTGATTGTTTGGGTGATCACTTGTGTGGATGGGAGTCATTAACTGAAATATAGAAGACTGGGGAAGGAGCAGCTGTGGACAAGAATTTTTTGAACATATTTTTTTCTTAAAAAAAACAATAGCTCGGAAGGAAGGTTGGGCAATCCTACTTCCGTAGTGATACTGCCTCGGAAACCCAAGGAGGGGTCGCTATGAGTCGGGTTTGACTCAACGGCACATAACAACAACAACAACAACCATTCCTTTAAGTAAAATGCTGAGCAGGTAATTGTTTATAGAAGCTGTTGTAAGGGAGAATGGATGGTTAAAGCTAGAGCTATAAATTTGGAGGACATTATTGGGAGTTGTTGTTGTTGCTAGGTGTTGGTGCCATCAAATTGATTTCAACTCAGAGTGACAGCATACAAGTGTTGAACTGCTCCAGAGTGTTTCCCAGGCTATAGTTTTTGTGGTATCAGATTGCCAGATTTTTCTCCTGGGGAGCCGTTAAGTGGATTCAAACCTCCAACTTTTTGGTTATCAGCCAAGCACTCAACTGTTGCACTACCAAGATTCCTTCATTGGGAGCTCCTTCCTTTGCTGTTGAATCTAGTGCAACTCATAGTGAGCTCTATTGGGTTTCCATGGCTGTAAATATTTACTAAAGTAAATTGCCTCATCTTCCTCCCATGGAGCAGCTAGTGGGTTTGAACTGTCACCCTTCTCATTAGCAACCAAATGCCTTACCCACCACACCACCAGAGCTTCATTGGCAGTTAGCAGCATGGAAATCACATTTAAAGCCATTGCCTTGGATAAGATCTACTGTTAAGACTGTAAAAATAGTGAAGAGACATGGACTCAGGAAAGCCTTCAATAAAGCCTTTATAAGTTAGAATAAAGAATAAGGAGTCAGGTAAGAGGACTGAAAAATAATCGGTGAGCTTGGAGGGAAAACAAACAAACAATAGTATGGTGTAATGAGATCCAAAGAAGATGTTCTATATTTAAAAAGTTTTTTTCTGATGAGTTCAATGAATTAGCCAATGCATTGAGTGAAATATCCTGTTAGTCTTGATACGATTTGTTTCTGAGAAACGTCGGAGATTGGAGTCAGCAGAAGAGAAAATGACAAGACATTGAAGATAACCATTATGGGCGATTATCATACAAGTTTTGTTGTAGACGGAATTAAAATGAAACCTGAGTTCAAATTCCCTACTGTACTAGAGAGAGAGAGGAAGATACAATGTGCAAGAGAGGAAGCTGAGTACACAAGAGAATGAAATAGAGAACATAAGAAGAGAAGGTGGCATTGGATAGGACCAGACACATTTTTCTCATTGTATTAAATAGGAAAGAAGAGTATATGAATACAAATGAAAGCTGGCATCAGATTTTGTGATGAGATGCTGAGAGAATTTTTCTCTTTCTTAGGGATGCCATAACAAAAATACCAAAGTGGGAAGTGTTAAAAAACAGAAATTTATTTTCTCACAAGTCTGGAGGCTAAAAGAACAAATCAGGATTGGGGCCTTGTCAATTCCTCCTGAGGCTTTGAGAGAAGGGCAGTTGCATGCCTTTCTGGCAGCTATTGGGAATCCTTGGCATCCTTTGGTGCTTATAAACAAATAAAGAAAAAAAATCCCCAAATCCATTGCCATTAAGTCAATTCTAACTCATAGCAACTAATAGACGTATCCAATTCCTTCATGATGTAGTGCTTCTCTTCTACCTGTATGTGTGTCCCTTTTTATAAAACACCTCTCAGGAAGGATTAGAATAAACCTTTTACCAGTGTGGTGCCATTAACTTTATTGATAACATCTGCAAAGAAACCCTTGTTTTTCTGGACAAGATCACATTCACCTATATAGGGGGTTAGAACTTCAACAACCTTTTTGGGAGATGCTATTCAATTCATAAGGAGCTCTGGTAGCATAGTGCCTAAGGCACTTGACTGCTAACCAGAAGGCTGGCCGACTCGATGGCAAATAACAACAACAACAACATTCAATTCATAACAGCATTTTTGCCCCATGGTTTTATTGTAGATGAAAATCTGAATTGATGGGAGTAATTTCAAAACTTTTAATCAGTCTTAAACCACATGCATCTTTGACCAGCATACCCTTCTGAAATAGCTTCTAATATCTTTTCCAGTTTTTATATCCTAGTGATTAGGATCTTTGAATACTTCAAATCTAAATTTTAAAAGAGCATGTATTAGCTAAATATAGTGGGAAGCAGTGTAAGCTTCAGAGATTAAGCTTGTTTGGGAACTTTGTCTAGGCTGGTTTAGAGCAGTGTAACATTGAGTAAGTTACTTATTCCCTTTATGTGCTTCAGTTTTCCATCTGTAAATTGTGTATAATAGTGCTGCCCACTTTGTGGGTTACTGTGAATATTACAAAGAAAATACATATAAAATGCTTAGAAAAAATGCTTAGAATTTTAAAAGCAACACATAGATTCTAACTATCCAATAGGAAAGTGGTCTCAGATTTTTTTCAAACACAGAAGTATATATAATTTCAATAGTTATTATATATAAATTTTAAGCATGGCTATAAGAACGATTTCAAAATATTTTCATAAAATTTTTTTAATGAAAATTTGAAAGTTGATGTCAATTAGATTTATATTGCACACTTAGTTCTAAGGGTGAAATCATTCTGGTCTAATTTATCTTTACCTTTCTTTTCTAGAATCAGTCACTGTTACAATTGTACAATGCCAAATGAGACTATTTCTCTTTGTCATAGAATAGTTGCTATCATAGGATGATTGTCTCTGCTTTTCCCTAGTATATAAGTTCAGAAGACTGCAGTCTGCAGTATGGATTATACCTCAACATAAAGAAAACAAACATCCTCACAACTGGACCAATAAGCAGAATCACAATAAATGAAGAAAAGATTGAAGTTGTCAAAGAGTTCATATTACTTAGTTCCAAATCAACGTCAATGGAAGCAGCAGTCAAGACATTAGATGTTGTATTGCATGGGCAAATCTGCTGCAAAAGACCTTGTTGAAGTGCTGAAGAGCAAATATGTCTCTGAAGACTAAGGTGCACCTACCTCAAGCTGCACTGAAAGAACTGGTGAAAAACAAGGCTCCAGGAATTGATGGCATACTGATTGAGATATTTCAACAAACAGATGCCCCATTGGAGGCACTCACTCAGCTATGCCAAGAGATTTGGAAGACAGCTACCTGGCCAACTGACTAGAAGAGA
>NW_006921671.1:1332511-1334737 GCF_000298275.1 Orycteropus afer afer
GACTCGACGGCACTTAACAACAACAACAACCCAAGCCATGGTGTTTTCAATCACCTCATATGCAAGTGAAAGCTGGGCAAGGAATAAAAAAGACCAAAGAAGAGTTGATACTTTTGAGTTGTGGTGTTGGGGAAGAACACTGCAAGTACTATGGATTGCAAGAAGGACTAAGAAATCTGTCCTTGAAGAACTGTAGCCAGAATACTCCTTGGAAGCAGAATGGCCAGACTTCATGTCACCTACTTTGGTCATGTTGTCGAAAGGGACCATTCCTGGAGAAGGATATCATGCTTGATAAAGTGGAAGGTCAGCAAAAAAGGTGAAGGCCCCCAACAAGATAGATTGAGGACTTCCAGTAAGATGGCGGAATAGGCAGAAAGACCGCACAGACCCTTTTCAACAAAGAAAAGGGGAATCAATTAAGACAGACACAGAAGATAATCCTGGACCCCTGAGCCTTGAAGGGAAGGGTATAGAAGTGGATTAAACTCCAACTAGCAGAAAAATTTGCAAGAAAATACCAAAAATGGAAACATACCAAGCTGCAGTCTGGCAGCCATCCTGAGGAATCCTGATGGCATGGCACAGACAGCTTGCAGAGTGCCGAGTGGTAGTAGGACCTAAGAATTAACCTAAAAATCAGCCCTGCTATCCAGGGACTGCACAGAGGACTGCTCTGGTGGCTGGGGAATAAAAGGCAAAGCAGCAGTGAAGAGGAAGGTATCTGGAGGGCGTAGCCATTTTGAATGTTTATAAGTGGTTGACCATTTTGGGTATTTAAAGAGACAGCACTCTCCCAGATTCCAGGGGCTTAAGAACAAGTTCTGCTTGCCAGTAACTCCAAGGACACTCCAGACCTGGATGACTGAAAAGGTGTGACATACCCCTGTTAGTCTTACACCCCACACTCCTTGGTGAATGGAGGCATGGCCATCCCCCACTCCCACCCACCTTCTGGACCCGCAGGAATTCCATCCCAGTCTGTGTGCTTGGACGGAGCCTGGGTGCCCTGCCCTACTCTCTGCTGATTTTTTTCTTTTTTTCTCTTAATTTTTTTTAGTATTATTTATTTTTCTTTCTTTTTTCTGGTTTTTAGTTTACTTGTTTTTGTCCGTTTTAAAACTACTATTATTATTAATATTTTTGTTCTTTTTACTATTATTTTTTATTCTTTCCCTCCCAGGTCCTAGTTTTCAGCTCTTTTTAATTTTCCCTGTTCCTGGTTGCAAATTTTTTCCTTTTCTTTTTTTTTCTTGTGGTTAACCCAGTTCCTTGCTTTTCTTTTTTCATTTTTCCCATTTTTTTCTTCTTTATTCTCCTTCTCTACCTTTTTTCTCTTATTGCCCTATCCCCAGATATTACAAGTTTTCTTGTTTTTTCTTCTTCTTTTTTCCTTTTTTCTTTTTTGGTTACTGTTCCTGTATGATAATATGGTGTATTTTTTGTCCATGTGCTTTTAATTTTTTGATGGTTATTCAATTGTAATTTTTGTCTAACTGAGTGGGAGACAGCAACAGTCCCCACAAGACACAACTACACCCACACCTCCTACAACTTCACTTACTGAGCAAGAGCCACCACCTCCTTCTCCACCAATGGGCCAATGATTAAAAACCACCAAGAAGAGCCTGAATCACCCTTGGCTGCTCTTCACAAACAGTTAACAGAGATCTAAATACAACAATGCCATGATGACTCAGAGATAACAGACTGTCACAGTCCACAGAAAAAAGCAAGATAAAGTGGTAGAAACAAGGGAGCAGGATACAGATCCAAACACATCCCTGAGGAAGAAGGAGTATTGGAATTATCTGATAAAGAATTCAAAAGAATTATATTTAAGTATCTTCAAAGGATTGAGAGACAGACCAAAGAAAACACAGAAAAAATCCTAGAAGAATTTTGGAAGAAAATACAAGAGCAAAATGACAAAATAAATGAAAAATTAGAAATGTTTCTAAATCTACAGATAGAAATCCAGAAGATTAATCTATATTGTCAGAAATAGATAACACATTGGAAGGGCAAAGAAGCAGAATTGAAGCAATGGAAGACAGAATTAATAAGATTGAAGACAAATACCTGAATACTTCTTTGGAAAGGGATCAATCAGAATTTTTTTTTTTTTTTTTAAATGAAGAAAGCCTAAGGTTCATGTGGGATACCATCAAAAGGAATAACCTGCGTGTCATTGGAATTCCAGAACAGGAAGAGAAAAATAAAAGC
>NW_006921671.1:1335692-1353163 GCF_000298275.1 Orycteropus afer afer
GAAGATATAACCATAATACATATCTATGGACCCAATGCAAGAGCCCCAAAATACATAAATCAGACATTAAAAGAGTTGAAAAGCCAAATAGATGACTCCAAAGTCATAGTGGGAGACTTTAATACACCACTTTCATTGAAAGATAGAACAACTGGAAAGAAACTCCACAAAGATGCAGAAGAGCTAAACAGTACAATCCACCAACTTGGCCTTATAGACATCTACAGAGCACTTCACCCAACAGCAGCACAATATTATTTTGTAGTGCACATGGAACATTTTCCGTGATAGACCCTATGTCAGGCCACAAGCAAGCCTTCATAAATTTTAAAACATTGAAATACTGCAAAGTGTCTTCTCAGATCATAATGCTGTCAAATTATAAACCAACAATAGGAAGATCAACAGAAAAAGAGTAAACATGGAAACTGAACAGTACCCTCCTTGAGAAAGACTGGGTAAGAGAAAAAATAAAAATTGAAATTCAAAAATTCCTTGAATCATATGAGAATGATAACACAACATACCAAAGTCTTTGGGACACAGCAAAAGCATTGATCAGAGTCCAATTTATAGCACTAACTGCACACATCAAAAAAGAAGATCCAAAATCAACACTTTAACTCAACATCTCCAACAATTAGAAAAAGAACAGCAAGATAAGCCTAGAGTCAACAAGATGGATTGACACAGTGGCTGCAGTGATGGGGCTCAGGTATAGCAAGGATTGTGAGGCTGGTGCAGGACCAAGTAGTGTCTTTCTGACTCTGACTTGACAGCACCTAACAACAACAGTTCTTAAGTTAAGTGTATTTTCTACTACTATCCGTGAAATACAATAGTAATTCATCCATCCTTTCAGTTCCAATCTCTATCTCTAATCATTAAATATCTTCTATCATCTTCTATCTACTTATGTCATGTTTTTTATTTATTTTCTAAGGGACTTTTGTTGACAATGTATTTTGAAACATAGTAAATATGACCAATTTCAGGCTTATTGTCAAACTATGCTATCAAATTATGAAGCAGCTTAAGGTGAATGTGAATGTTACATTCTTCAAATTTCTACAATCTTTTACTAACTTTCAGGGATCCCCTTCATCTACAACTGGACACACTTTCTGTTCACAAATTGTTGTTGTTGTTATTGTTATGTGCCATTGAGTTGGACCTGATTCATAGCAACCCCTCCTTGGATTTCCCAGGCAGTATCACTACGGAAGTAAATTGCCCAACCTTCCTTTTTGAGGAGTGGCTGGTGGGTTTGAACTGCCAGCCTTCTGGTTAGCAGTCAAGTGCCTTAGGCACTATGTTACCACCCCCCCATACATAGAAAATGAAATAAAACAATAAAAAGTTGTATAAAGATCATTATGTAAAATATTTTTAACTTTATGTCAATTTTCCAAAAGATTTTTGGATAAAATGAAAAATTGTATCCATATATTTACCTCTCATTAGCCAAACTCTTATAAAATTACACACAATATTAAAATTAAAAAATATGTGGTAGTAATGTAAGTATGTTAATCAAAATTAAAAGTCAACTGCTAAAGTAATGGCATGTACAGGCAGTCATCAATTATGAATGTAGACATGTGGACAACTCCTTGTTGTTGTTGGTAGATGCTGTCAAGTCAGCACTGACTCATAACGACCCTACATACAAAGAAACACTGCCCCATCCTGTACCATCCTCACAATCCTTGCTATGCTTGAGCCCATTGTTGCAGCCACTGTGTCAATCCATCTTGTTAACAGTCTTCCCCTTTTTCTCTGACCTTCCACTTTATCAAGTATGATAACCTTCTATAGGGACTGGTCACTTATGACCACATGACCAAAGTAGGTGAAACAAAGTCTAGTTGTTCTCATTTCCAAGGAGCATTCCAGCTACACTTCTTCTAGGATAGATTTATTCGGCCTTCTGTCATTCCATGATATTTTCAGTATTCTTCAACAACACAATTCAAAGATATCAACTGTTCTTCAGTCCTCCTTATTCATTGTCCAGCTTTCACATGCATATGAGGTGATTGAAAATACCATGGCTTGGGTTAGGCACACCCTAGTCCTCAAAGTGATATCTTTGCTCTTCAACACTTTAAAGAGGTCTTTTGCAGCAGATTTGCCCTGTGTAACAGGACATCTGATTTCTTGAATGCTACTTTTATGAGTGTTGATTGTGGATCCAAGTAAAATGAAATCTATGACAACTTTAATCTTTTCTGCATTTATTGTGATGTTGCTTATTGGTCCTGTTTGTGAGGATATTTGTTTTCTTTATGTTCAGGTGTAATCCATACTTTGATCTTCATCAATAAGTGCTTTTAGTCCTCTTCACTTTGATCAAGGAAGGTGTGGTGGTTAAGTTTGTGTGTCAACTTAGCTGGGCCCGGTTCAGTGGCTGGGCAACTGGTGGTAGTTATTCCCCATGATAAGACTGGCAATCAACTCCCTGGTGGGACCTACCACAAGCAGCTAAATAGCTACTTTAGGGATGTGGTGTGCTTCCTGTATATAAGAAGGAGCTTCGGGAATGGTCTATATATAGCTCATGGCATGCTTGGACCATGCATGTAGCCGTGTTGTTCAGCAGCCTGTCATGCTTTGCCAACCTTGGGACTTACAGTGGACTTGAATTACTGTCCTACCACGTAGTTTGGTCACATCGGGACTGTGCTGTTTTCTTTGTCAACTTTGGGCTTGTTAGCCTCAACAGTCAGTAGCTGCCTCAGGGATAAGATGCTTCTAGCTTCAGAGGGCCTGGAGCAAGAGGCAGAGCTGAAGCCCAAGGTCGAGAGGCTTTCACACAACCCCTAGAGCCTGACACTTTGAATTCAGAATTTTAGCCTCCCGAACTGTAAGAGAATAAACTTGTTTCTTCAAGCCATCCCATTTGTGGTATATTCTTGTCAGAGCCACACTAGCTAATCAGAAGAGAAAGTTTTGTCATCTGCATATTGCAGATTGTTAATGAGTCTTGTTCCAATCCTGGTGTCATGTTCTTCTTCATATACTCCAGGTGCATAGCTTAATTGCTCAGCATATAGCTTGAATAAGTATGGGGAAAGATTAAAACCCTGATGCATAGCCTACCTGATTTTAAACCATGCAGTCTTCCCCTGTTCTGTCCAAACAGCTTCTTGGTCTATGTACAGGCTCCTCATGAGCACAATTAAGTGTTCTGGAATTCCCATTCTTCTCAAAGTTATCCATAAGTTGTTATGATCCACACAGTTAAAAGCCTTTGCATAGTAAATAAAACACAGGTAAATATCTTTATGGTATTCTTTGCTTTCAGTTAAGATCCATCTGATATCAGCAGTAATACATCTCAATCCATGTCCTGTACTGAATCTGGAAGTTCCTTGTCAATATACTGTTGCAACTGTTTTTGAATTATCTCTAGCACAATTTTAATTGTGTATGATATTGTCCATTAATTTCCACATTTTGTTGGATTGCCTTTCTTCGGAATGAGCACAAATATGGATCTCTTCCAGTCAGTTGGCCAGGTAGCTCTCTTCCAAACTTCCTGGCATATAAACGCCTCCAGCACTACATCCATTTGTTGAAACATCTCAATGGATATTTCATAAATTCCTGGATCCTTGTTTTCACCAATTCCTTTAGTGTTGCTTCAACTTCTTCCTTCAGTACCATTGGTTTTTGACTATATGCTACCTCCTGGAATGACTGAACACTGACTAATTCTTTTTCGTACTGTGATTCTGCGTATTCCTTTCGCCTTCTTTTGATGCTCCCTGCATCATTCAATATTTTGTCCATAGAATCCTTCAATGTTGCAATTCAAGGCTAGAATTTTTCTTCATTTCTTTCAGCTTGAGAAATACCTAGTGTGTTCTTCCGTTTTGGTTTTCTAATTCTAGGTCTTTGCTCATTTCTTAATACTTTGTGTTTTTGAGCTGCCCTTCAAAATCTTCTGTCCAGCTCTTTTATTTCAACATATCTTCCTTTTGCTTTTGCTACTACTCTCTGTTCAAGCACAAGTTTTGGAGTATCATCTAATATACATTTTGGTCTTTTCTTCCTTTCCTGTCATTTTAATGACCTTTTGCTTTCTTCATGTATGATGTTCTTGATGTCATCCCACAACTCATCTGGTCTTCAGTCACTGGTGTTAAATGCACCAAATCTGTTCTTCAGATGGTCTCTGAATTCAGGTGGAATGTAATGAAGGCCATACTTTGGCTCTTGTAGACTTGTTTTAATTTTCTTTAGCTTCAACTTGTACTTTCATATGAGCAATCAACGGTCTGTTTCAAAATAAGCTCCTGGCCTTGTTTTGACTAATGATATTGAGTTTCTTTTGTATTGCCTCTTTCCACAGGTGAACTCAATTGGATTTCTGTGTATCCCATCTGGCAAGCTCTACATGTATGTTGTTGTTGTTAGGTGCCATTGAGTCATCTTTGACTCATAGGAACCTTATGCACAACAAAATGAAACACTGTGTGGTCCTGTGCCAGTCTCACAATCCTTGCTATACCTGAGCTCGTCCCTGCAGCCACTGTATCCATCCATTTCATTGAGGACCTTCCCTTTTATTCATTGACTCTCTACTTTACCAAGCATGATATCCTTCTCCAGTGAATGGTTCCTTCTGACAACATGACCAAAGTAGATGAGATAAAGTCTGGCCATTCTCATTTCCAAGGAGCATTTCAGCTGTATTCCTTCCACGATAGATTTGTTAGTTCTTATAGCAGTCCATGGTACTCTCAATATTCTTCACCAACACCACAACTCAAAAACATCAACTCTTCTTTGGTCTTCCTTATTCATTGTCCAGCTCTCCCATGCATAAGAGGTGATTGAAAAATACCATGCCTTGGGTTAGACACACCTTAGTCTTCAAGAAGACATCTTTGCTCTTCAGCACTTAAAAGAGGTCTTTGCAGCCAATTTTCCCAATGGAATACATTGTCTGATGTCTTAACCCAGCTTCTCGAATTGGACAGTGTTTCGAGGTTATTCATAAAGTGTCCCTATAATATATCAGACAGTGTTTCACTGCTATTCATAAGGTTTTAACTGGCCAGTTCTTTGAGAAGTGGATGGCTTCTTCCTTCTTTTGAAAGGAAGTGTGAAAGCTCTGCTCAAACCTGTCTACCATGGGTAACCATGCTGGCATTTTCAAAACTGGTGGCATAGCCTCCAGCCTCATAGCAACACACAAGCCACCACAGGACAACAAATTGATAAACAAGTTCATCTCCCTTAGGTGTCCTTTACTGCTTTCTTCACTTCTTGGCCGCCCTTAACTTAGACTGAACTGCCTGGGGATCGCCTTCCAGGCTGCCTGCCCTTTAAGCTTGCCTGAAACCAGATGGGGTCCACCTTCTGGGCCACCTACCCTTTAAGCTTGCTCCAAACCACATGGGGCCCGCCTTCCATGTCCCAATGTTAGTTGTCCTTTATGTCGTTGAAAGAAGGTATTTCCACTGAAAAAGTAGTTGGTCTTGCAAAATTCTAGCATGTGGTCTTCAGCATCATTTCTATCACCAAGACCATATTTTCCACTGCCAATGCTTCTTCTTTGTTTCCAATTTTCACATTCCCATGGAGGGCAGTAATCAATACATTTTGATTGGATGTTTGGTCAATGTGCAGAAATTGGTAAAAATCTTCAATTTTTTCATCTTTGTCTTTGATGGTTGGTGCATAATTTGAATAACAGTTGTTTTAACTGATCTTCCTCATAGACATATAAATACTCTCCTATCGTTGACAGCATTGTACTTCAGGATAGATCTTGATATGTTTTATTTGACAATGAATGTGATGCCATTCTTCTTCAATTTGTCATTCCTGGCATGATAGACCATATGATTTTCAGATTCTAAATGGCCAATACCAGTCCATTTCAGATCACTAATGCCTAGGGTATCAATCTTTATGTGTTCCATTCCATTTTTAACAACTTTCCATTTTCCTACATCATACTTCATGCATTCCACATTCCAGTTATTAATGGATGTTTACAGGGTTTTTTTTTCTTCTCATTTTGAGTTATGTCCCATCAGCAAATGAAGAAACCAGATAATTTACTCCATTCACATCATTAAGGTCGACTGTGCTTTGAGGATATACCTCTTTCATAGTCATATTTTGAGTGCCTTCTAACCTGAGGGACTCATCTTCCAGCAGTGTATCAGACAATGCTTCATGGCTCTTCATAAAGTTTCCCAGTAACATATCAGACACTGTTTCACTGATATCCAGGTTTTCAGTGGCCAATTATTTCAGAAGTGGGTGACCCTGTCTTCTTCCCTGACTACCTTTATCTGGAAGCTCCACTGAAACCTATCCACCATAGGTGACTCTTGTGGTAGTCTCAATACCAGTGGCGTAGACTCCAGCCTCACAGCAACATGCAATCCACCACAGTACAACAAACTGACAGACAAGGGGTGAATAACTCCTGCTTGCCCTTTAATGGTATATAAATTCATCCTCAATTTAAAATGATTGAACCAACCCTTATTAAATTCTTCATTACAATCACCTTCACACACTGCACATGCAGCTTTTAAAACAGTAAAAAGGCTTGGAGCCTTTTTTTGCACTAAAGTAGAGCTAAATAAGAACCATATGCACCTGGTCCGATTTGCCTACAAATCCTTAAAGATTCAGCTGGGAACAGATTTTGTTTATAAACCAGGGACTTCTTGCAACGCAAAAGTTCTTGCAAACTAGAAGGAAAATAAGGATCTTAAAACATTCATCTGAACAAAGAAAATAAAAAGTGTACAGAAGAAATGATAAATAATAATAATATTACATAATATGGAACATTAATAAATATAAATGAGTACTATTATTATATCTAATAATAAGGGTTTGTAAATAATTTCAGATAATGCAGAAAATAAAAATCCAATAGTTTTTTTTTTAATCAAAGTACAACCAAATGAGAATAACACAGAAAATTTGAATATTGTATTCTTTACCTATTGTTGCAAAAAAAAAAAAAAAAAAAGTTATAATACAATTAACAACTTGAGAAAAATACCTTACATTTATCTTATAGTTTCTGTAGGTCAAAAGTCTGCACACAGTGGAACTGAGTTCACTGCACAGGGTTTCACAAGGCTTAAATCAATATATTACATGGTCTGCATTCTCATCTGGAACTCATGATCCTCTTTCAAGGTCATTTCAGTTGTTTTCCACAATTCACTTTCTTATTTTCGTAAGATTGAAATTACCATTTTCTTGCTGTGTGTTGACTGGATGATGTTCTCAGCTCCTAGAGGCTGTGCTCATGTTCTAGTCACATGACACTCTCTCAACTCAGTAGCTTACTCCTTCCAGACCAATAGCAGATTCTCTCTCAAGTCTACTAAAATGGAGTGTTATATAATGTCACCTTTGCCCATATAACTGAACCTAAACAATTGATATAGGTGAAAGAATTGAAAAAAAAAAAAAAAAAAAGAAGAAGAAGAAAGAAAGAACATTAGCTATTAGTTGATAGATTTAAAGCTAGGTTATGGGCATATGAGAGCTTACAGTATTAGTGTTTGTTTCTGTTTGAAATGGTTTATAATAAAATTTTTAAATTAAAAAAATAATAATCTGAACAAGAGAGTGAGTGGTATCCCATTATATTTACAGGTTACTTCAACACTCAAGGGGAGGGAAAATACAAGATGAGTATACCAAAGGACAGGAATATTGGAACCCATTTTAGAATGCTTCCTGTCATAAATAAACAAGCAAACAAACAAACAAAAAAATCAGTCACTGCCATCAAGTTGATTTCCACTCATAGTGACCCAAATTGTGTTTAAAGGCTGTAAATCTTAATGGAAGCAGACTGCTCTTTCTTCTGCAGAGTGTCTGGTGAGTTCAAACCACCAACCTTCTGTTTAGCACCCAAATGTCTTAATCACTACACCACTAGAGCTTTTTGGTATACTAACCAAATGAAGTAAATTAAAGTGTTATTAATATAAATCTCAGACAAGGTAAAATTCAAAAAAAAAAAAAAATAACAGATTTCATGTAGGGGAGAAATTTTTATCAATGAAAGTTGAAATTTTTTTAAAAAAATTATAATAGTGTTGATCATGTATGCACTATAAATCATAGTACTAAAATATTTAAAGGAAGGGCATTATTAGAAATACAAGGAAATATTGGCAAATCTCCAAACTTAGTTAATATGTCCCCCATAGTTTGGCAAAGAAGGTAGAACACAAAGATACAGATGGAAAATTTAAATAGAATAGTGAATTCATTTGGTGAATACAAAGTACTTCGTACTGAAATACAAATAGAAATGCCCTTTCATTTTAAAATATTAAAAATTTGAAAAATCTCTTTTTTTTCAAAGCTTTAAGGAATGTGAGCAATATCAATTATAAAAAATCAAAGTATTTCAAAAATAAAATATTATAAGCTCCATATTCTAGAAACAAATTACGAATTAGCAAAAAAAATAATAATTTAATAAACAATTAAAAGTGGAAAGATAAAATTATTGCAGATTAAGCAAGAAATTTATAGATATAATTCCATGTCTCACAGCATCCCATATGTACAAATAGTAAAATCGATCAATGAAATTAGAAGCTGGTAATACGAAAGAAAATAAAATAGGTAAACATTAGAAAATATGACTTAGAAATTCAGAATCCTAATTTCTGAATATAGAAATAAATAGGAGTATATAATCACAGGTACAGAGATTTTAAAATATTTAAGAACCAATTTAAAGTTCCATTTTATGCTAACATAAAAATCTAAATGAAAGAGGCTATATTTTCTTGGAAAAATTAAACAAACCAAATTGACTTTAGTAGTGACAGAAACTTGAATAAAAAATAAATATAAAAAGTGGAAAGTATTACCAGTTATCTAAACTCTAAAACTTTATTAGCTATCTGTGGGTGTTACAGGATGCTTACATAAGACTGCAAGTAAGTATTATTATATTTTATAATCTATTGCAACACTTTTTATTTGGTTCATTTTTAGTGTGAGATAATACCCCTGGTTCTCATTCTTAGACTTATATCAAGTGGGTTCTGTGGTTTCTTTGTTTACCTTCCTAACCTATTGTATTCTTCTGTTTACTTGCATTCATCTTCTTTTACTCATCTCATTTGTGTTCTGATGCAATTTTTTGTCTTTAAAATTTTGCTTCAATCTTTTACTTTTCTAATTGAGGTACAAGTTATAACCAGTATAATCGGTAATTTTAAGTATATAGTTCAACTAGTTTTGACAAATGCATAGATTTGTGTAACTGCCACTATAGTCATAGTGTAGAACACATCCACCTCCTCAAATAGTTCCCTCATGCTCTTTGCAATCAATTCCTTCCCCCAACCCTGGTCACAGCAATTATGGCCCTGCATTTGTTCACTGTAAATCTAACTTTTCTGGAATTTTAAAATAAATATACAAATTATAAGCTTATGTGTCTTTTTTCATTTAGCCTTTCTGAGATTCATCCATGTTGTGTGAATATTTCCCCTTCATGGTTGTTTTCAAAATTTCTATTTGCTTTTGACAATCTCTAGTTTGACTTTTATGTGTTTGCTGTTGTTGTTGTTGTTATGTGCCGTCGAGTTGGAGCCAACTCATAGCAACCCCTCATTGGGTTTCTGAGGCAGTATCACTATAGAGATAGATTGCCCCATCTTCCTTCCAAGGAGTGGCTGGTGTGTTTGAACCACCAGCCTTTGGTTAACAGTTAAGTGCCTTAGGTACTATGCTACCAGAGCTTCCTTTATGTGTCCAGGATGGTTTTTTATATGTTCAATCTGTTTGGGGTCCAGTGAATATTGGATCTATAAATTAATGCTTTCTATAAAATTTAGAAGATTCTTGGAATTTTTTTCAAGTGATTTTTCTGAAACTTCCTCTTGCTTTTCTCCTTGGATTTTAATTCCATGCATGATTGACTGTTTCATATATTTCTTCATCATTATTTTTCTTGTTTTGGACTATGTGCTTTCTATTTCCCAGTGCTCTTCTAAAAGATCACAGCCATTGAAATCCTATAGAATGTAGTTCTACTATGAAACACATGGGCTTACCATCAGTCAGCATCAACTCAACAGCAACTGGTTTGTTTAGGTTTTGGATGGTCTAGTTCACTGTTTCTTTCTTCTGCCATTTCTACTAGACTGTTTTGTCCATCTAGTAAATTATTTATTTTAGCAGTTATAATTTTCAATTGTAGACCTTTCACTTTTTCATCTGTTCCAGTTATTGAAATCATATTTGTCTTCAAGTTTTTTAATATATTTTCTTTATTTATTAGAATGTATTTTAATGACTACTTAATGGTGTCTGAAACCACTTGGAGTTAGATTCTACTGACTGCCTTATTTTCTGTCTCTCTCTCTTCGCCTTCTTCCTTTTTTTTTTTTTTGCTAAGTATTGGTTCCAATTTCTTGTTCATTTGTATGTAGTAATTTTTGATTATGTATGAATAAAGCAAAAAAAAAAAAAAAAATCACTGACATCGAGTCGATTCTGATTCATAGTGACCCCTCCTTGGATTTCTGAGGCAGTATCTCTATGAAAATAGATTACCCAGTCTTCCTTCCAAGAAGTAGCTGGTGGGTTTGAACTGCCACACTTCTGGTTAGCAGTCAAATACCTTAGGCACTATGCCACCAGAGCTCCTAATATATGAATATTTTAGATAATTTATTATAGTGACAATAGATTCTATCATGTTCTTCTGATGATTAGATATTTTATTCTAGTTGGCAGTTAAATAGCCAGAATTAAACTGCAAGCTTTTTCTACTTAATGCTGTACTACTACTTACATCTCTGCCCTGTTCCTAAGCTTTGCTAGTTCTGTTTTTTTTGTTTGTTTTTTTACATGGTCCCTGTCAGTCTCTCATTCACCTACAAATTCAGTAGGTGTCATTATTTTTAAGGATACTTATAATATCCAATTATTCTGCTGGCTTTGGGCTCTGCAATCTTAGCCTACAGGCTTTCTGCAGCACCAGATTTTCAAAATTAGAGAGAATACACACATTTAAGAAAAAACATCAAACTCCCATTTTGGCATCCCTATTGCTTTATGTTTTAAGAGTACTTTTGTCTCTTATCTCTTGTCTTTTTTACTTCATTTCCCCTAGCTCCTTTGCACATGAATAACTTAACTTTCAGTCAGAAACTTGGACAATGATTGTTTAAAAGGGTCTAACTCCTTCTTAGTCCTTTCATTTTTCTCCTTTAAATTTCTAGCTGTTTCCCAGACTTCAATTCTAATCTCAAGCACTTTAAGTCAATGTCTAATTTTCCCACTCACCAAACTAACCAAACTCACTGCTGTCGAGTCGATCATAGTCGAGTTCAGTCGACTCATAGCGACACCTCTTTGAGTTTCCGAGGCAGTATCTCTACAGAAGTAGATTGCACAATCTTCCTTCCGAGGAGTGGTGGGTGGGTTTGAATCACCAGTCTTCTGGTTAACAGTCAAATGCCTTAGGCACTATGCCATTTCTTTTTCCCCCCATGTGGTTTCCTTCAGCTATAGTCTTATGGGCTGGATAACACCCTTGAGTCAGTAAGGTGCAAAGGATCCTCCTCCAGTTTGTCTGTTTCAGGATACTTTCTAATATTTTTACATATTTTTTAAAATATTACAACTGTGATATGTTTGAGTTTCACAGACTGAATTCTTCCTCTTTTATCAGGAGCTGAATCCACGGTGTAATTATGTTTTCTACAATTCCTCAAGCTTGACATGGGAGTTCTAGGAGTCTACTCAATGATTATAAATTTAGCCTAAAATTCAATGGTGTACCACAGGTATATTAATATTTTTTTTTTCTTTTATGAACAAAATAACATATATATGCTTTTTTTTTTTAACTAACCACACCTCCTGATTTTTTAAAAAAGAACTCTTAATATTGAGTTTGTTTGCTTATTTGTATGATAGAGAGAGCTATGGGGTAAATAAAAGCCTACAGAGAACAATCAACAAACATCAGTTTAAATTAAGATTTTAATCTATATGCTCATACAACAACATTTTAAAGTATTTATTTCATGCTAGAATACCTGTAGAACCTGAAGCAGTAGGTATAGGATATGCCTTTTGGGAGCTCTGGTAGCATAGTGCCTAAGGCACTTGACTGCTAACCAGAAGGCTGGTGGTTCAAACCTACCAGGAACTCTTTGGAAGGAAGATTGGGCAATTTACTTCCATAGTGATACTGCCTCAGAAACCCAAGGAGGGGTCACTATGAGTCAGGTCTGACTTGACGGCACATAGCAACAACAACAGAGAACTCAACAGTTAGAACAAAATATTTCAAGTATAGGAACTTTTTCTAAGTGTGTGAGATTTTGTATTGCAAATTAATGTAACAAAAGTCAGAGGAAAAAAAATACCAAAAATAATGTGACTAAATAAGGACATATGCTGCTTCTCTTGCCAGAATAAAAACAACAAAAAGTAGGGACTTCCACAGCACCTGAGAAAGTTAAGTGGATCAGTCCCAATTTTCCCTATATTCAACCCTGGTCTCTTATAGTGAAACATAAGTTCCAGTGACAGCCTAGAGATGTCACATTAAAGGACCATTTCTGATATTGCATTAAGTGTAAAGATTTAAAGTAAATGAATTAATTTTATGTTTTAATCTGGAGGATATAAAATATTTTAATATATAAAGAAAAAATGAAAATGATTTATTTTTCATTTTCTATGACCATGAAAAGGTTTTAAAAACCTTAAAATATACTTTCCTAGTTGTTATATTCAATGAAATTGCTTAAAACTTGTTCAATTACTTCCACAGTCCTGATCTATAAGTGACCTGTTTTTTCAACTGTAGATAAGTTCTTCAGAAGTTTGTTTTACATTCAACACTTTTGATATTTTCTCACCATTTTAGCTCTGAGTTGGCATAAGTAGTGATGCTCTCACACCATTCTATCTTAGAACTAGAATTTCACAAAAGAAAAAAAAATGTACAAACTTCCTATTTCTCTAAAGAAGTAGGAAGAAAGAATTATTGGTGTGGCAAGTAGATGTTAAGACTAGTGATAGGAAGTAAAATATACTCATATATGAATAACCCATCAATGTAGATAAGTTATTAACTTTTTCAGGCACATGATTATCACAGCTACAATTATTTTTACAATAAAGTCCAATGTATCATGAGGGCAGAGGACAGTGAGCAGAGGTGATTCACAGAATAACACAATGACATGTTGGTAGAAAACCCAATAGCATGTCGTCATATCTCATCAGGTTTAGGAAGAGTCCTAAAGTCAGGCAAGGAAAACTATTAAGAACTTTTAAGAAAGAAACATTATTATATTTTTTTAGTTGTGATTTGGGTGAAGATTTACAGAGCAAATTCACTTTCCATACAGCAGTTCACATACCTTTTGTCTCATGACATTGACCACGATTTACCACAATGCAACAGCTACCATTTCACTTTCTCCCCATAGTTACCTCTTCCCAGTGTCCATCCTTCCATGAACTCCTGCCCCTTGAGTTGTCTCCCTGTGCATAAGCAGCCCTTCTTTCTCCCATGATTGTTCTCTCCAAGGAATGTAGTTACCTCAGGGAAATGTTCAACTCATATGCCTGTCTTTTGTTTGGCTTGAAACCACAGGTGTTGGTTCAATTCCAGACCTGAAGGGCAGCTAAAAGCCATAGTCTCAGTGGTTCCACCAGGCTTTATCAGACCAACAAACCTGGTCCCCACCCTTTTTATTTCTCCAAATGATTTTGAGTTTTGTTCCACATTGTTCTCCAGGATCTCTTACATAGATCCCCTTCCAAGTGGATGACAGTGGTAGCTGGGCACCGTCTAGTTCTTCTGGTCTCATAGTCGTATAGGCTACAGATCAGATGGTATACTAGTCCCTAGGACTAATTGTTTCCACAAATTTTGGTTTTCTTCATTCTTCTTTGCTCTGGACGAGGAGAGACTCATTGTTGTGTCTAGATGGCAGCTTGCTAGTTTTTAAGATCCCAGTTGCTACTTGCCAAAGTAGGAGGTAGAACAATGTTTTGTATAGTATGTGATGCCAATTGAACTTGATGTCTCCTGAGACTATGGTCCCAATCCCACAGGTTCAACTATTCGGTCTCTTTTGGTAGCTGGCTGTGACCAAGCTGTGACCACAACCTTGCCCCTTGTCAGCTCTACTATATGCCTGGGAATTCTGATCATTCACATAAACTTATCGGACCATTATCTGCCAACCCTATACATGTTCTTGGATACACTCCCCACTTCATAGACATACCTAATAGTTCAGCCTGTCCACCCATCTATCCACCCATATGCCCATGTTTGCCTTCACTGACAATGCAGTACTGTATGTGCAAAAGGTTCATCTTTGTTGTTGTACCTCCCATGTATCTCTCTATGTCTTTCTCTTCCTCGATGCCACCATATTGGTCACTCACATTTGGTCCATTGCCCTTCTCTTCACCCAAATCAATACTTATCTCTATCTATCTAACAGTGTTTCCTCCCCTCCCTTCCACCCCTGATAACCAAAAAAGAAAATTTCCTTCCTTAGATAAACCTTTCCTTGACTTTTACAATAATGGACTAATACAATATTTGGCCTTTTGTGATTGACTTATTTCACTCAGCATAATGTCCTCCAAGTTCATGCATGTTACGCGATGTTTTGCAGATTCTACATTATTCTTTAGCATTGCATAGTATTCCATTATGTGTATGTACCATAGTTTGGTTATCCATTCCTCAGTTGATGGACACCTACGTTGTTTCCATCTTTCGGCTATTGTAAATAGTGCTGCGATGAAGATGGGTGTCCATGTATCTGTTCTTGTCATGGCTCTCACTTCTTTAGGGTACATACTTAGTAATGGAATGGCTGGGTCTAATGGTATTTCTAATTCCAAATTTTGAAGGAATCACCATACTGCTTTCCACAATGGATGTACCATTTTACAGTCCCACCAGCAGTGTATCAGAGTCCCAATCTCTCCACAACCTCTCCAGCATTTATTATTTTCTGTCTTGTTGAACTTTGCTATTAGTGCTGGGGCAAGATGGTATCTCATTGTTGTTTTGATTTGCATCTCTCTAATAGCTAATGATTGTGAGCTTTTCTTCATATGTTTATTGGCTACTTGAATATCATCCTTGGTGAAGTGTCTATTCATGTCTTCTGCCCATTTTTTAATTGGATCGTTTGTCTTTTTGTTATTAAGGTATTGGAGTTTTCTATAAATTCTAGAGATAAGTCCCTTGTTAGATATGTCATTACCAAATATTTTTTTCCCAATCTGTAGGTTCTCTTTTGACTCTTTTGGAGAAGTCTTTGGAAGCACATAAAAATTTAATTTTTAGAAGATCCTATCCATCTGGTTTCTCTTCTGCTGTTTGTGCATTTTGAGTTATGCTTGATAGCCTATTTATGCCATATATTAGGGCCCCTAAATTTGCCCCCAGATTTTCCTTGAGGAACTATATAGTTTTAGGTTTCACATTTAAGTCTTTGATCCATCTGGAGTTCGTTTTTGTGTGTGGTGTGAGGTACAGATCTTGTTTCATTTTTCTGCAAATGGATCTCCAGTTTTGCCAGCACCATTTATTAAACAAACATTCTCTTCCCCATTTAATGGATTTTGGACCTTTGTCAATGATCAGCTCACTATAGGTCAATGGATACATTTCTGGAAGAAAGAAACATTCTTAATAATTATAGGAGACAACAAGCAATCCACAAGTGTACAGGGCAAGCCAATTGCATGGTCATCTTCACTAAAAGAGAGAGAAATTGGAGAAAGGAAATGTGGATGCTTATATAAAGAAAGTAGACTCTGCAATTTATTAAGTTAGAAGGTTCAAGAAGAGCCAGTCATAGAAACAGCACATTTCTTAAAAGACATTGATCTATTTAAATATCTGATTGAAATCTCAAATACTCTGTAACCTACCCTTCCTCGTCAGCTAGCAAGATACTTGCTAAAATTTAAAGAGCTTGGAACAAAGTTTCCATTACCCTAGAAGAGCAATAGTTTTCAATACAAATTTCATGTCTTTCTAGGTCTAAATGGAGGATTACATAGTTTAAGTCAGTATTTCTCTTAGTCTGAGAAACACTATTACTGGGAGAAAAAATATTACTATAGAGAAAGAAGATTCCATTGTCAAACAAATTTGGAAAACTATGGGTTAAATAAAATTAATAATAATTTCTGTGAATGCAGAACTGTAACACAGTCTCTAATGTGCAAAAGTCACTGACTCTCCAAGAATGGGTAGTAATAAGTAGTATTTTCCATACTTATTTATTTTAAGTCAGATTTCCCAGAGACAGAGCTTGAGATAGGAATTCTATTGTAGGTTATTTATGGGAAAAGTGCTCTCAGAAGCAAAATATGGTCCAAGCTACAGATTAGCTTCAATTTGATCCCCCAAGATAGCACAAATTTATCACAAAGTCTCATTTTGTAGCAAGGGGGCTAGATTTTTTTGTACCCCCCTTACAGTTAATCATTGGCCAGTGTATTGGGAACATGAAAGGAGGCTCCATCTCTTGCATTGGGAAGCTTCATCTCCTTGGTCAGGTGGCTCCTGCTTAAAACAAGGAAATTCTACAGAAAAAGAGAGTATTGGTGATAGCTGTTAGCAACCAACCTTCACAGAAGTTGGGGGTGATTGTACCTGACAGTAAAGGGATTTGGGCAGGATAATTTCTCACCTGACTAGGTATTTGTCGTTTGTCTAATTTTCCCACTCACCAAACTAACTGTTCTATTAACACATTTGGGAGAACATTACTCTGAGAAAATCATGCCTCTAACATGCCTCTATATCTATTTTGCTTTCTGTGGTAGTAAATTTTGTGTGTCAACTTGGCTGGGCCTGGTTGAGTGGCTAGGCAGCTGGGTATAGTTATTCCCCATGGTGATATTGGTGATTAACTTCATGGTAGAATCTACTGGAGAAGCTGAGTAGCTGTTTTAGAGATGTGTGCTGCTTCTAGTATATAAAAAGGAACTTTGAGGAAGGTCTCCAGCTTTTTGGCATACTTGAACCCTGTGTGTAGCCAAGTTGTTGTTCAGTATCTTGCCATGCCCTGATGATCTCGGGACTTCTTCTGGACTTGAATTAGCTGTTTGTTGTGTTGTTTGGTAACATTGGAACTGTGCCTTCGTACTTGTCATTCTTGGGTTTGTCAGCCTCAGCAGTCAGCAGCTGTCTGAATGAAGAAAAACCTCCAACTTCAGTGAACTGGGAGCAGGAGGCAAAGCTGAAGCCCAAGTTTGAGGGGCTTTCACCCAGCCCCTAGAGCCTGGCACCTTGAACTTGGACTTCTAGCTTCCAATATTGTAAGTGAATAAACTCCTGCTTATTGTTGTTGTTGTTGTTGTTAAGTGCCGTCGAGTCGTTTCCGACTCATAGCGACCCCATGCACAGCAGAACGAAACACTGCCCGATCCCG